>NC_056733.1:788779903-788870429 GCF_019279795.1 Protopterus annectens | reverse complement strand
ATTTGGGTGAATAGCGATTACTTTGTAGATGGGAATTCCCTCTGTGACTTTACAGATATCATCTGGTGTCCACGGTCTATACACTACGGGGGTTGGGTCCTGGCCTTCCTGTCCTGCATGAGGGTTCAGTACTTCAATTAATTGACAGATATCCTCACTCTGTTCTAGTGACTGTCTTCTTACCGAAAGTGTCCCTAGGTATGTTACGAGTTCGGGATGTGGTTTCAATAGCTTCTGTTACATTTGGTCATTGTGATACCTCTGTTGACACAGGATAACATGTGGGGACTAGCCTGCCCTCCCGCTTCATATCCTGGATGTGGTATCGGAGGTGGTATGGGGTTGGGGGGGCTGTCGCTACTACTGTATTATGATCTTCTCTGTAATGCATGATGCTTCGCATTTGTAGTGTTCTGTTCCCTTCAGTTCACTACCTCAATCCACCTATGTGCTTGACGGATACCCAATTGTCGCTGTTTTGTTGCCTGCACATCTTAGGGCTGCCACCTTTTCAAATGCACAATGTGGGACATTAGTGTTCGGAACGTGTAATTTGCCAGGAAAAAGCATACCCACGGCCAGTACATAGGACAGGATTTCACTTTTTGCCAGGAGAGCTACCAATTCTTGTAGCATTTCAGTTGCTTATTCTGTTTATTATGATATTTTGTTGTTCCAGATACAAAATTACTGTTTTATGCTACCATTTGAAAAGATATCTGGGAAATCTTTGTCCTGAGATATCAGGACATTTGCCATTTGTTCTGTTTGTTTGCAGGACACAACTGGCCAAAGGGGACTGTCCCTCACAGGGTGGGACAGGTGGTTACCCTAGAACATGTGCATCACATTTTCAGAGATTACAATGTTTCAGTAACGATATTTTGTCTAATATACCATCAATGTCATATTTATTACCCCATTTTGCTGAATATCTCACATTATGTGCTCTCTGCGATTGCATATACTTCACGTCACCCATCAAACGTGGATCACATGATGTGTTTGTTCACTAATCTCCCATATCCTCTACACGACTGTTACGTACCCTTCTCTCGTACCACATGGTATCTCCTTCCCTGTATCCACTGTAGTGTCTACAATGACTATTTACTCTGCTCTGTGTTCCCCTGACCTATGTCCAGATTTAACACTATTTGGATTGGTCTTCGACCCGCTATCACGACTGTTAACAGAAACACAATGTAGTGTGGTCCCTGATCTACAATAGACACAAAGAGGCAAACACTCCTTACCTGAGCCTCCTGTTTAAGACTGCACGTTTTCTTCTTGGGATCCAGTTTTCCACTTTTCAGCCACAGATCAGACGGTAGACAGCCTCTTTACACACAACAATTCAGTCGGAGGTCTTTTCATTCAAGAAGAACCATTTAGGCAAATTCTCCTGCGCAGATGTCTAACCACCCATGCACTCTGACCTGTAGCTTACCAAGGGAATTCCAGATAAGAAGGATCACAATGTCAAATAAGTTGTTAAAACCACACTGTAGTTATCAGTAGGCTTTTCTAAGTGACAGTCAATAACACAGGAGGCTCGGGTTCACAACGTTTTAGTAGTGTACACAGGCAGGCAAAATAATATACAGTCCAAGTGTGAGAGTTTTGTCTGACTCTATACAGTAAGCAATTTCTTTATATAGTGTTTACAATCAGCTTTTGCCCACCTTACTGACGTGGTCGGTCACAGGGCATTTCCATCACTATGGTCCGCAATAGCCTATACATACATGGGTGCTGAGGTCATGCTTTTAAAATGTTTTCCCATGAGAATAACACAGCCTTGCAAGGCACCTGGTCAATTACAGTGTCCTTCTGTGATTGTAGCTGTTTCAAGGACCCTGGACTGTTCCGATACAGTAGTCAGTTCATTTCTTAATACGTTGCTTTGTCTCTCTGGTAAGGAGTTGTACTCTTATCTTCGATAGAGCTCACAAGGCCATCCTCCTCAGGGGAAGGGGTGATGTTATGCATGTACATACATTTATTTTTCTGTCACCCAGCAGATAATTAATGCTGAGAGACATTAGCCTGCTGTACTGGTTACTGCCAGGGTCAGAATTCCATCACACTACAGCTTAGCTTCACCAATTACATGCATGATCAGTTCTACTGCCATATTGTACGGTACAATTCAATGCATTATATAGTATTTCGAGTCTAAACTGGCACTTCATATGTGTTTCTATATATATTTTTCGAACAACATCCATCCGGCCATATGCATGTTGTTCCGTCCTTTACCTTGACCGTGTGTATTTGGCCGTCCGGCAACGCTACTCTCCACATGTGATGTCCCACCTTCCCCTTGTTTGCCTTTAGCACCCTGTTAGGATGCCCTGTTTGGTAGGCACGTGTTCCACTATATATGTTCGACTTCTCTGCATAGCTAATCATCGATGCGGTGGTTCAACAACCCGACTTGTCCACATGTGTACAGTTATGTGCACCGTGTCGTATGCAAACCTATATGGTTTGGACGGGTACATACCACATGCGGGATGTACACATTCTGCAGACATATTCACATGCAGCCATTTCCATATCTGTACCTGAGGTGGGTTGGTGACATGTGGGGTACGTATTTGCCCGCGTGGCACTGCCTAACACAAACATCTTACCACATTTCAGGTATGCACATTGTGTGTAGGTGTATAGCTGCACACGGATGCTAGCAGGTTTGGGTGCACAGGTGTACATGGGTGGGACTTACATGCTACAATGAGGCTATTGTGTATTACATCTGAATGCATGGGTTCTGCTTCTGGATATTACACTTCAACATACGCCATCCAGTGTATGCGACAGAGACGTTGTTGGGTGTGGGATATGTTGCTATGCACATGTTTGCCTGTGTTTAAGGTATCTTGGTTCCTTCCTGTTGTTATGTCAACACAGCTACCCGGCTATGTACTTTCACTACTGCTTGTGACCATTATGGTTGGCACCTTTTCCAATGCCCATAGTGGGACATGTTTTGTGGGAACATCGGATTTTGCAGGACAACACATACCCACAGTAAGTGGAGTTGACAGGACTTTACTTGTTTGCCATAATATACGCTTATTCTGTTAGCATTTGGGTTCCTTATTCAGTTTCTTATGCCATGTATGTGTTTCATATACAAATTATATGTTTTATGCTACTATTACATGTATATTGCGGGAATATTTTTGGCTGGGAATCTCAGGTCATTTTCCTTTTTTTCGATTTTTGCAGGGGCACAACTGTCCAATGAGGGACTATCCATGGCACATTGGGACAGCTGGTAACCCTGGTGACCATGCCCATGTCGCTACTGGGGTTGCCACCTTTTCCAGTTGCCAAGGTGGGATATTTCCGGGACTCACATCTAATTTTACAGGCCGACACATACACACGGTCACTATATGGCATAGAACTTCACTTGTTTGCCTAAATAAAAGCTTATTGTTGTGGCAGTTTGGTTGCTTATTCTGTTTCTTGTGACATTGAGATATTTCAGTTGCAGAAATAACCAATTCATGCAACCATTACATTAAATATGGGATATCATTATGTCCTACAATCTTAGCACATTTGCCATTTTTAATATTTTTTATCGGGACACAACTGCCCATAGAGGGACTGCCCCTCGCAAAGTGGGACAGGTGGTAACCTTAGTCGCTACTCCTATGTCGGTGCGCGCTGACATGCTGCGTACACCTTCTATGAGTATAACCACTGACGGTGCATTGCGGGACAAACGCGGTCTTATGCGTATCCTTTGCTCCTTGGACGGGTACACTTAAGCCTTCGTGGGTTGTATTTGCTTTTCCGTTTAGTTGGGACAGGTACTATGTTGCATACTCTACGTGCGTTTCATTCTGCACGGGCCCTGGCTGCTGCCATTACTATTATGGGCGGACCGTGGCAGTCAGCACATTAGGTTGCTCACCGCATGCCGGCTTAGCCACGCCTCCGGACGCATCCTACTTGGGCTCGCTCACGTACACTACGCACGTGTCTGTGGTTGCGGTGCACTCTCATTAATATGCATATGGCGCTACTACGCCGGCTATTCACTGCACCGCCGGCGCAGCCCTTACGCCGAGCTTCATGAATCCCGGGGATTTTTTATATTTCTACCTACTTTATATGACATTTTTAAATTATCTGGTGACCAATTCTTTGCTTCCTTAGACTTTTTAAGTAGTTCCAAAAATATTTGACCATTTCAACCACCTTATTACTAAAAACACTATATACAGTTACAAAATAAATTTCTGAATTATTTCTTGTCATGTTACTACTATAATTTCTCATCTCCCTATTTCCTTTATAAACCTGTGTGTTAGCTACATTAATTTTATGATAAGCTTTGTCTATTACTTGTTGGCTGCACCTTCTAGAATAGAACATCATGTACATTTATTGTACCTCTTGTTGTAGTTCTTGTGTGTCATTACATAGTCTCTGTAACCTAATAAAGTCTCCTAATGGGAGAGCTTCTATGGTGTGAGGAGGGATTGCAACTAGTAGCCTTAAGATATTTAACTTGGTCCTCAAATTTTCTATGTATCCTTGTATGTAAATATCCTTTAGATACATCTACCTCCACATCTAGGAACGACTTTTTTTCCAATTTGTACACCTTCAAATTTAAGATTAAATCTATTCATCTGCAACTTTGAAATAAAGACATCAATGTTTGTTTCCCCTCCTTCACACAAAAAAATCAGATCATCTATAAATCTACTATAGCTTTTAATATGTTGATGGAAGGGGTGTATATTACGTTATCAAAATACTCATGTATTCGAAAACATAGTAGTCGACCCGTAAATGTCGAAAACGTCAAACGTCGAACATTTCAATGGAGATCTTGGTACAGTGCTGAAATGGAAGTTTTCTATTGTTTTCATTGTATGGCGATCTCAGAGTTGGTATATTTAAGTAGCGGGGGTGTGGGGGGGGGCACAGCTCCCCATGAGGGGGGTGCAGGGGGATTACTTTCAATGGAGATCTTGGTACAGTGCTGAAATGGAAGTTTTCTATTGTTTTCATTGTATGGCGATCTCAGAGTTGGTATATTTAAGTAGCGGGGGTGTGGGGGGGCACAGCTCCCCATGAGGGGGGGTGCAGGGGGGCTTGCCCCACTGCTTACAGCATTTAAATGGTTTGCTTGGGTGAGTTTTTGTATTTTTTTCAGTTGTTCAACGTTTGACATTTTCGACATTTAGGGGTCGACTATTACGTTTCGAATACATGAGTATTCGATAATGTAATATAGACCCGATGGAAGAATGAGGTTTTATAAATGTACTCTTGTTCAAATAGACCCATACTTAGATTTGCATATGAGGGGGCAAATGCCGCCCCCATAGCTGTACCTTGTTTCTGTCTATATAGTTCACCTCTAAATTCAAAAACATTTTTGTGAGACTAAAATGTCATATTTTTACAATGTACTCTGTTGCTGGACCTTGTCCCTAGAAAAACCTCACAGCCTCCAAGCCAAAATTATGATAAATATTTGTATATAGACTTTTAACTTCAAGGGTGTTCCAATATATTTGTTCATTCCAGTTTATATTTTGTATTTTTTGCAAATAATCTGACACATCCTTAACATAAACTGGCAACAATACCTTAGGTAGCATTAATTCATGTAAAAGACATCCTATATTATGTAAAAAAAATAATTGATTCCAGAAACAATAGGGCGACCTGGAGGATTAGTAAGATTTTTTTGAATTTTAGGTGCACAATAAAAATATGCCATACTGGCATTATTATTAATAAACCTTTTCTTAACATCTTCATTAGTCAAATACCCTAATCTAACACCTTTATATAAAAGTTGTTCATATTCAGAGATAGCCAACTCATACATATCACCATGAACTTTTTCATACACTGTCTTATCATTTAAATAATTATAACACATTTTCAGAAACTGTGAAATATGTAAAATGACTAATTTATTACCTTTATCTGCAGGCTTAAAAATCAAATCTGCATTTCTGCCTAATGCCTGCAGACCATTCATTTTTAATCAAATTATACATCACATTCTCACAGTTTTCAAACTGAACAAACTCTTGTTCAATAGAATAATTAAGCATGTTGTGAAATTGTATAATATCTGTGGAATTAAATACAGGTATAAATTTGCTTTTCACTTCTATTTTGCTGGTATCAAATAAGTAATATGTATTTAAAACGTCTTCTGACTCGCAGGAAAACAAACTATCATCACTAAAAGTAGTAACATCTTCATCAGAACCAATAACCAGTGGCGGGTCAATAAAATTATGTTTAAACATGTACTTAAATTGTAATTTTCTTACTAACTTGAATACATCACATTTAAGATCATGGAGCCTAGGCATCACTGTAGGGATAAATTTTAAACCACGTTCCAACACAGCTTTTTCATATACATTTAAATTATAACCAGACAAATTAACCACATAAGAGTCCAAATTACCATCTACCCCCTTTTGTTTCTATGTTGCCACTGCTGGGGATGTTGTTGGGGGTATTGCTGTTGATGTTGGTTAAACTGCCCTTCTTGTTGCCACTTCTTTCCCTGTTGAAATGATTTATTACCCCCTTGGTTCCGAAAAGTATTCTGATGTTGCATACTATTTTGTGGTGGCGGCAAGGGCAGATATTCATTATTATCTACTTGATAATCCTCTTCCCCAGATGAAACTGTTTCAAAAGATGGTCGTGAACTGAAAGAATGCCATTCTTCCCCTACAGTTCTTTCCTTAAATGCCACATGACTTTTTCCACCCTTCCTATTGGCCTTAGATACAGAGGCCATTCCATTATCATAGTCCTTTGTGTCTCTCGTTAATTTATTTCTCTTTCAAGCCATAATATCTTGCTCATATCCCTTCAGATTACCATTAATGTCTTTTAAAATATTATCCAAGAACTCCGGACCTGATTTAGACATGATGTTACTACATGTAACATTTTTATCTTTTTGTAAATTACTTTGCTTTAACCTGTCTCTTTCAACAAGTATAGCAACCCATTCTGATGTACATTTATGGGCTGCTTGTATTCAGCATTTACAGAAACCCAAGTCAGTATCATCATCTAGATCAAAAGGAATAGCTGGATCTTTAAAAACTCTAAGACCCGGGGGGTTGGTAATCTCTAGTTCAAGATATTTAGTCAAGCTTTGAACATTTAGAAACACAGATGTCTCTTTATAAAATAGTTTTTCTAGAGATTCACACAGTACCTTTATTTCCGAACTCATAGGCACTTGCTGTTTCCGTTCAATGGATGAGAACGGATTAGAAAGCTTGCAATTCCGGTCAACTTCCCATTTGTTCCACACTGGTAAATTCGAGGTATGTGCCTGTATATTACCAATGGACCCAATAGCAGCCTCTGTATGTAGTATAATTGAAGAATTAACCATCCTTTCATTCGGCTGGGATAAATACTTATCCATGGGCCTTTGTTGTGAATCCGTTGTTCCTTGAAACACCCTCGGCAAGTCTATATTCGGATCACTGGCCATGAATAACAGCTCAACCACAAAACAGTAATATTACCCTCACAGCTTCCGGTGCGGTATAGCTTTACAGAAAAAAAAAAAGAAAACTGTTGCTGAAAATGTTAAATAAATAAACTGACTACAGCCAGTTTAGCATGTAGTGCTCTCAGCAGAACTTCATCACAGTAACACAATGAAGACCAGTTGTAAAGGAAAAAGGCCAGATGCAGCAGTATACTATACTATGTGTATTGGGGCAACTGTAAAAAAATGTAAAAAATAAAACTCATGTCTCATGTTAGACTTTCATTACATGATTTGCACACAATATGACATGGTAATTAACAATACAATGGTATTTAACTATAAAATACAGAGTGCAAGAAGGTCAGAGCTTCCATACAGAGTTTCTTGAATCTGATTTCACAATTTTAGTAACTTAAATGGTTGGCACTGTGTAAACAACATAATACAACTAAATAGTTATATAGTGAACTATAAAGGATTGGACTTGTACCATAACATAAATTAAGAAATCTTATCCAGAGGCACTGACTTTATTCCATCTTTTATGCAGAGGTGAAATTGACCTGCCTCCCACCACACAATTTCTACCATTACAAAAAACACAGACTTCTCTTAAAATTATCTTAAGTTAACCACTACATGATCAGTACACCAAACGAAATGCAATCACATTACAGTCATGAATTAATCTACCATGGCTAATGATAAAAGGATACACAGTGATTTGGCTGCAATCCTGTTAATACCACTCAAATACTACAAAAAATCACATATGTTTGCTCCCCCAACTTGTAGTTTATTCACTAGATGTTATGCAAGGTGAAATATTTCATGCTAAAAAAAATGAGTAGAAAGTGCTCTTGGATACAGATATTTCAAGAACGGGCAATACTGCCCTTCTAGCCTGCCAATATACCAAAACAGCTGATCCCATAACGGGTCCAGGATGTTCTTAAAAATATCTAACCTAGTACTTGCTTTAATGTAATCTGGTAGTCTATTCATGCATCAGTGGAGAGAGAAAAAAAATTAGCATACTTCTCATTGTTATAGAATCTTCTACATAGGTTGTCTGATTTTCTATTTTTTAACCACAAAGTTTTCCAGAGGTAGTTGTCTCTAAATGTTCTGTATACCTGAATACGGTCTCCTTAAATATCTGCCCCACTGTACATGTTGGCCCACTTTAGTCTTATAGTTTCATAGGTGAATACCAAGCTAAGCCTTGCCAATAACCTGAGATCAGACTCAAACCCTGTACTTTTTACCAATGAGGCAAACTTAAATTTTCACATCCATGGATACCATTGGTGTATTCATACTGACTCTTTCCTGTTTTCTCATGCTTGTTTTCCTATAAGGTTTCTATATTATTTCATGTTCAAGTTAATGAACAGGTGCTGACTTTATGGGAACATGGGTGAAATTCTTGACTAGGCTTATAAGGGCCTCTGGGCCAATAGCCTACTATCATCCTATGAACAATGACTTCATTTCTGATTTCCTAGACTTTATAGATCTCTTAACAACCATAGTTCTATAGTTATTAAATAATTGGGTGATATGATTAGAAAAAGCTGGATCTACCCATATACCCAGGTCCTTAAATGAATCTATAGTTTCAACCACTGTGTGCTATATTAGATATTCATCTTTTAGTGGGCATTTTTTGGGAGACCCACATGCTTAGTTTTTGTTTCATTAGCACCTGCTCAAGCCCAGCATCTCATATGGGGAGGGATCCATACATCTGAACTTTCCATATTTTTGCAAAACATCCAAATCTTTGCCTCATATCATTGGTGTTCCTTATTACAGTTTTCTGGCAACCAACTGAGGACTGAAGTCAAACAATAATGGCATACAGTTGATTTTCAGACTTTATATCTTTCAGAAAATGCACATACAACTAAATCTTGTTATTTCTAGCAATTTTCTAAGTTTATAAGAGCAATATTAAAAATCTGCCCCTATTTTTATGCCCCCCACATTTATATTTGGATTTGTCCAGATGTGATGCCTTGCAGTAACAGGGAAGGAGTGTCCAGATCTTTGCTTCATATTATCTTTGGCTTGTTGCACACTTCTGCAGCTGAGAACTGAAGTCACCAAATAGTGACTTATGTCTGAGTTTCAGATTTCTTATCCTTCAGAAAATATATGTTAGCACTTAGCACACATCCTGTTATTCTAGCAACCTCATAAGTTGATAAGAGCAATATTTAAAATGTGAACTATCCTACCTTATCTACTGGATATGAGCATGAGAGGAGAGTTGCAGATCATATGACAGCAACCTGTAGGGATTTTTGGAGACTTTACTGTGCTCCAATGTAACTTTGCTAATCAAGGAAGAGGGAGAAAAATCAGCAAGCCGACTTACATGACACGTGGTCACTCATGGAGTAACGGCTCGCTCACCTCAACAGCTCCAAAATCAAGAGAAGGATTCAACTGTAGCTGTATTTAATGGGAGTTAAACTGCCCACCAAATACACCTGCAGCCAATTACAATTGTCGCCATTGCACAAATCACCACTCACCCAAGCAAAGCAGGAAGCAAGCTGAACAGTGAACCAATGCTTTTTTTTTTTTTTTTTTTTGCTACCCAGTGGTTGGCCGTAGTGTGTGTAGCGTATGCCTGCTGCCGTCCTTGCACCTGACTGCAACCTCCAATTGCAGTTCCATCTCCCATGTGATTTTCAAAGGGGAAAAAAGTATGTTAGTTGAAAGGGAAAAATGTACCATTTTGGTGGTACGTTTTCTGATTTCAACAAAATAGGAAGTGAATTTCTGTGTTTATTGTTTAATGAAGTTCCGAACAGCTTCAAAAGGGGCCGGTGTGCACCACTCTGTTGATGCCTAAATCTGCCACTGGTCCTTGTTGTAGTTCCTTAGTTACCTGTCTGGAAGGCAACAAGCCAATAATGGCAACAAACCTACTCATCCTTTCAACCAGTTATTACAGGTGTCCCTCAAGGGTCATCCTGGGTCCTCAACTATTTAATATATTTATTATTGACCTCCACACAATACATCTGCGGTGGTGCAGCGGTAGCGTTGTTGCCTCACAGCAAGAGGTTCTCCCGTTTGATTCTCAGCTGGAGTGCGAGGGGTGCCTTCTGTGTGGAGTCTGCATGTCCTCCCCACGGTTGGGTGGGTGTTCGAAAGACATGCGTAAATGAGCATGCCTTCGTTGAAGGTTGAACATCAACCTGGCACCTTGATGTTCGGCAAAACCTACTGCCAATGATTAGCAGACCGGAGTTCCGCTGTGGCGACCACTAACTGGGAAAAGCAGAAAGACAACAACATTAATGATCTCCACACCTCCACTCACCATGCTAGTTTAGTTCAGTATGCAGATAACTCAACATTAATATGTGCAGCCTCAACAATAAATAAGCTCCAAGACATTACCCAAAAATCTTTCTCCTCTGTAAAAACCTGGCTCAAAGAATCAAACCTCTTACTCAACCCCAATAAAAGTGCCTTAAAAAATTACCAAAATTAGAAGCAATCTTTTACAATAAAGTCAGTAAATAATACTGTCATTGAAACTGTAACTCACAGTAAACTTCTAGCATTATAATAGATGACAATTTCAAATATGACCACCATATACTTCACACCATTAAATCTATACACTAGAAACTAGGTTCCCTTTATAGGATCAATGGATTCCTTACAGATACTGTAAGAAAAACTCTAGCCACCACCTTCTTACTGCTGAGTCTCTTATATGCTTCTCCTATCCTAACAAACTTAAACAATACTCAAAGAAAGAAACTTGCCTCCTGCTACAATAAAATAGCTACATTTGCCATCAGTTTCCCTCATAGGACTCACTATTGTCTTAGCTTAAAGCAATTAAACTGGCTTGAACTGCACAACTACCTAAAATATTCACAATTGACTACAGTTCACAAACTCATTCATCATCCAGAAAAAATGCCTGCACTACAAAACTTATTATTACCCTACTGTCTAGCAAGGGACCTCCATTCTAGTAACAAATTCTTATTTACAAATAAGTCAAATAATGTTTTAGGAGACTTGTTGTACTCCCAGTGTGTGCTAAACTCTGGAATATTATACCCATGCAAATAAAACTCTCTGAGAAACTCAGTAGTTTTAAACTAGTGCTAAAACAATAACTTAACCAATCCTGGTCCTATAAATGCTCATCACAGGGTTAAAACTGTTCACTGTACAATGCTATCCAAATACTCTCCTTAAGCATAATATTCTCAACCTCTTACTGAAATGACAAAACAATTTTTATACATAACTGCTGTCTGTGTAATCCACTACGTTGCATGGGTACTTTCCCTTTAGTAACTTTTCACCTTTGTAAAATCTTATAATGTATGTAACTACTGTTTGGGTATAAATGTAAAGAGAAATGTAACTACTCTGTGTTTGACTGTAACTTAGTATAATAAAATGTAAACAAATGCAGATTTTCTCCTCGGGCCTCTGCTGAAGATGGGATTATGCAGTTGGACTTTCCCGGCATACCTCTCAAACTCTCAGTGCTAGAAATCTGGACAAAGCCTGACAAAATGGTGGTGGTGGGGGGGGGGGGGGGGCAAAGGTCCAAAAATATGGACAAGTTTTAATATTAAAAAACGTGGATGAGAGCGAATAATTTATAAAATAAATGAATAAATAGGCAGAACAATTACCTGAAGGTGCACACACTAATTTATCTAATAAAAAGAAATAAAACAAAGATAAGCACTTTCGTACTTAATCACAGTACTTCATCAGATCTAAGTAAAAACACAGAAGATTCACACACATATATATATATATATATATATATATATATATATATATATATAGCTTAGTGATACAGATCACGTGAATTCAATAAAGGTTTAACAGGGATATGTTCTAACCCCTTCCCTCTGGTAGCCTGTAAAACTGTCATCCATTTTATCTCAAGACATTCTGTACGTGTTCTTATATCACCTCCCCTGCATCCAGCATGATAAATTTCCAAAACCATAAACTTAAAATGATGATCATTACCTGCTGTACTAACATGCTTAGTGAGAGCATTTTTATCATCTTGTCTGTTGATTCGCTATGAACCTATACACCCCTGGGATCACTTCATTGGCTCTTCTTGACAGAGGCTCAGTTAATTAATCAACGGGGTGGCGAAAGCTGGCTAGGCTTATAAATGCCCTCGGGCAGATAGCCCAGTACCTACCTATGAACCTATACTATATAAGTGTTCTCTAACATGATCTCTTAAGCAGTGGTTAGTATTTCCAGCATAAAACATTTTACATAATTCACAAGAGGCTAAATATACCAAATTACAAGTACTACAGTCAGTATAAAAATGAATTTCAAAAACACGTTCTGTGTCAGGATGTATAAAAATGTCACCATTACATATATAGCTGCACATGTTACAGCGATGACAAGGAAAAGTGCCTTTTCTGTTAATATGTGACATCACTCCTGAATCTGAACACGTCAAAGATTTATAACAAAGCATTTTCTTAACAGAATTATGATTTTTGAAGGTAAATGTTCTTTCACCCAGCAATTCTCTACATTTCGTATCTGATAATAAAATTCTCCAATGTTTCCTGATAATGTCACATATCGAACTCATATCATTCGAATAAGTGACACTCATTCTAAGGCATTGTGAGGTGTTACTACCTACATTATGTTCATAGTTGTCATAGTTACCATAAAATGGTTTGGTACGTGTGCCCCTAAGAGATACAGCTTCATTTTGTGCCTGGGAGATCTCATTCATCTCATAACCTCTTTTACTCAGGTCCTCGGCTAGTAAATCAAAATATGTATACATGTCACTGTCCCTGGTTTGTAACCTAGCCGACCTAAAAAACTGATTTCTAAAACATTCCGTTTAACATATCTAGGATGCATACTTCTAGAATGTACTAAATTGTTAGTCTTACTTGGTTTATTATACATTCTGGTATCTAAACCCTCAAAATGCATCTGATGTGCACATTTCTGGATATTATTTTAGAACATAATGTATTTGTTTTTTCAGAAGAATTTTATTAACAGCGTACAGGTGTAGCCATGGGCACAATATGTGCCAACAGTTATGCCAACATGGTAATGGCCAAGTGGGAGTCTCAGTATATGTATTTAATACTGATAACATCTTTTCCAGATTTGTTTTGCATTATGGACACTTTGTGGATGATATGTCTTTTGTGTGGGGTAACACCTATGATACGCTTTGTGAATTTATACACTACCTGAATAATACCAGTGAGTTCCTCCGCTTTCCATTTGAACATTCATTTGAACAGATTTCTTTCTTGGATGTTAGTGTGATAAAAACTTTTGAGAGTTTAGATACTAGAATGTATAATAAACCAAGTAAGACTAACAATTTAATACATTCTATAAGTATGCATCCTAGATATGTTAAACGGAATGTTTTAGAAATCAGTTTTTTAGTTCGGCTAGGTTACAAACCAGTGACAGTGACATGTATACATATTTTGATTTACTAGCCGAGGACCTGAGTAAAAGAGGTTATTAGATGAATGAGATCTCCCAGGCACAAAATGAAGCTGTATCTCTTAGGGGCACACGCACCAAACCATTTTATGGTAACTATGACAACTATGAACACATAATGTAGGTAGTAACACCTCATGATGCCTTAGAATGACTGTCACTTATTCGAACGATAAGAGTTCGATATGTGACATTATCAGGAAACATTGGAGAATTTTACTATCAGATACAAAATGCAGAGAATTGCTGGGTGAAAGAACATCATTTACCTTCAAAAATCGTAATTCTATTAAGAAAATGCTTTGTTATAAATCTTTGACGTGTTCAGATTCAGGAGTGATGTCACATATTAACAGAGAAGGCACTTTTCCTTATCATCACTGTAATATGTGCAGCTATGGGTCTACGTTGTATTATCAAAAATATGGCTCATCAAACCATATTTCCAAGAATACACTTCCGCGAAAGTGCATTATATCGAAAATGCACTTTTGCTGAACAAAAACAATAAATGTAAAAAAAAAAAAAAAAAAAAAACATAGCAAACTAGCCCCCCACACCCCCCTACTTTATTATTCTCATTCCGAGATCGCACTGCAATGGGGAAAAGGGAATATTCCTTTATCCCCACTGCACCACGATCTCAACAGGAGTTCCCTTAGTTGTACATCAACAGTATACGTTGATGTACAACTAATGGTAGATGCAAACTGCATGTTTTTTTTTCGCTAAAGTGTGCTCAATAAAGTATGGTTTGATGAACTGTACTTTCAACAACAGAAATAGGACCTGCAGCTATATATGTAATGATGACATTTTTATACATCCTGACACAGAACATGTTTTTGAAATTAATTTTTATGCTGACTGTGGTACTTGTAATTTGATGTATTTAGCCTCTTGTGAATTATGTAAAATGTTTTATGTTGGGAAAAACTAACTGCTGCTTAAGAGATCATGTTAGAGAACACATATAGTATCAACAGACAAGGCGATAAAAAAATGCTCTCACTAAGCATGTTAGTACAGCAGGTAATGATCATCATTTTAAGTTTATGGTTTTGGAAATTTATCATGCTGGATGCAGGGGAGGTGATATAAGAACACGTACAGAATGTCTTGAGATAAAATGGATGACAGTTTTACAGGCTACCAGAGGGAAGGGGTTAGAACATATCCCTGTTAAACCTTTATTGAATTCACGTGATCTGTATCACTAAGCTATATATATGACTCTTCTGTGTTTTTACTTAGATCTGATGAAGTACTGTGATTAAGTACGGACGCGCTTATCTTTGTTTTATTTCTTTTTATTAAATAAGTCAGTGTGTGCACCTTCAGCTGATTCTTCTGCATATTTATTCATAGGTTTTAAATATTGCCTTTATAACCTTATAAAGTTGTTAGAATAATAGGGTTTGTGTTACCAGGCATTTTTCTGAAGGATTTGACATCTGAAACACAAATGTCTGTCATTGTTTAGTGACCACAATCACCAGATTATCACAGTGATTTGCCAGAAAATCCCAGATTTTATGAGGAACAGACCAAAACTATGAGGCAAAAATCTGGACATTCTACGAAAATCTGGACAATTGAGAGGTATGCTCCTGGTAAACAAAGACAAATAAATAAATAAATAAATAGCTAAGATCTCTTCCGAAAATGCCCTTCATAACCATAACGTAATTTGCCCCCATTGATTTATCTGAGGAAGTTCTGCTTCCTTGCCGATATGCTGATATCACGTCTGGATCAGTAGAGCCAGTGCACAGTCAGCAAGAGGGATAAAGGTGCATAGAAATAGGATTTTCAGATTGGGGCAGTTCTACTTGTATTTTTTGTTTAATTTTCAATTTTGATGTTAGATGCACTGTTTGTTAATCCAGTCATCAACTCCCCACCCCATGCATTCTGCATTCCTTTTGAGTGGAAACAGATGTAAAGGCTGCTTCTCTTTCACTGTCCCATAAGCACATACCATGCATCATAAAGTCCATAACTCTTAATTGTCTGATTTTGCCTAATGTCAGTGAATGTTGCCTTTCATCTGCCCATAATTTTTGCGGAACACCCCTGTTTTTGTCTTATTTGTACCCTGTCCATCCCTCATAAAACTTTTGATTTTCTAATTAATCGCTGAAGGATTACAGCCAGACACTAATGTTAGATATTAAACACTCATAGTTTAGAATTCATTTTGTACAGAAAATGCATGCCGATGCAAAATCTATTCCATTAATAAACAGACACATTGCAAAGTGTAGCATTAACATAGTTACTTAATTAAAGGAAAGAGACCCAGCCTATTAGTGCAGGAAGTGCAGGAAAGATCCAACTTTGCATCATCAATGTGACAAGCATAATGATGGGAAGGCAGGAAGTACAGCCGTCATATATCCATGGAGAGCCAAAGTCTGTGTACAGGAAATAACAGTAAAATGAAACAACAGAATATCTAGTATAGTGTCTATATTATATTCTCGAAAGCCGACAATATCGAAGCTGATATTGTCGACACGAGAATAGCAAAATGCACAACATCAAACGTGCAAACGGAAATCTCCATAAGGGGAGATTTCCATTTACTGCAATGTAGTATGGTCTCGGAGTTGGTATATTTAAGTAGCGGGGGGTGTGGGGGTGCATGGGGGCTTGCCCCCTGCTTAAACCCATTAGGGTACTTTTTTCTTTTTTTTTTTTTTGTTGTTTTTATAAGTTCAGTGTTTGAAGACATCGACCATATGGTGTTCGATGTTTTCAACCGTCGATCTTATAATATAGACTCCTAGTATATTGGTTAACAGAGTGATAAGACACCCTGGTATCTCAGTAGAAAAAGAAAGATTGCAGCTAAGTGCAAAAAAATAGTTGTAAATAATCTTTAAGTGTCATAACAGTACAGCGATCAGTAACAAGCAGAATTGCAAGGACACCAGTGATAAAAACGTGCAATCAGTAACTGAAATAATAAGTTCATTTGTAGCTAAGTGACAACACTGTCCTAAGTATTATATTGGCAAAACAAAACGGAGATTGAGGCATAGAATATATGATCATATATACAGTATCAAAAAATTTAGCCAGGATAATGCATTAGCTAAACATATCCAAGAATGCCCTGAACATGAATTAAAATTTTGGGTTTTAGACCAAGTTCCAACAAATATGAGGGGCGGGGGGGGGGGGGGCAATTGAATTAGAACTTGAAAGGCTCGAACTAATATGACAAATACGTTTGTATGCATATAATGACCCTGGTTTGAATGGAATGAGCTCAATTATGCCAATATTAAAAATGAAAAGTTTATGTAGGTAGTATGTTTAGGTTTATTAAATGTCTTCAAACAAGGTTAAATTCATGTCATAATCTTATGAGATGTGAAATGTATCGCAGCTGCTGGAACATATGTTATTTTATTATTATTTTTGTATTTTAAATAATTTTAGGGAATTATTATTCATAGTAATATAGGTAACTTGCATTTGATATTAATAGAAAGGCTTATTGTTCTTAATATTATTCTTAATGAATTTATATAGTTGGTAATGTTTTTAAATGGTATAATGAGGAATGATTTTAACCATTAAGTATAAAGGGTAATATAACTTTAAATTTTTACAGCTGATACCATTTGACTAATTTGAAACAGTATTTAAATGCTTTTAGTATCTGACTAATCCATCTGAAGAAGTTCAAGGATTGTATTTGAACGAAAAGCGCTTTATGGAATAAAGGATTGTAGCTCACAGCAAAGGTTGCCAGTTTTCTTTGGTTGCAGTTGTTTCGTTGTTTTTGTAATTAATTAATAAGTTCATTTGTTTTTTATATAACTAATATCAATAACTGACAACACTGCAGTTTTATCTTAGATTTTGCCAGTAATGAACAACAGTACAAAATTAATAAGGCATAACAGTGAGATGAGGTGCATGGCAAAGAGAGAGGTGGCGAAGGCTAAGGATAAGGCGTATGAAGAGTTGTATGAAAGGTTGGACACTAAGGAGGGAGAAAAGGACCTGTACCGATTGGCTAGACAGAGGGACCGAGCTAGTAAAGATGTGCAGCAGGTAAGGGTGATAAAGGATAATGAGGGAAACATACTCACAAGCGAGGGGAGTGTGTTGAGCAGATGGAAAGAGTACTTTGAGGGGCTGATGAATGAAGAGAATGAGAGGGAGAGAAGGTTGGATGATGTGCGGATAGTGAATCATGAAGTGCAGTGGATTAGCAAGGAGGAAGTAAGGATAGCTATGAAGAGGATGAAGAATGGAAAAGCTGTTGGTCCAGATGACATACCTGTGGAAGCATGGAGGTGTTTAGGTGAAATGGCTGTGGAGTTTTTAACTAGATTGTTTAATGAAATCTTGGAAAGTGAGAGGATGCCTGAGGAATGGAGAAGAAGTGTTTTCGTACCGATTTTTAAGAATAAGGATGCTGTGCAGAGCTGTAGTAACTACAGAGGGATTAAACTGATCAATCACAGCATGAAGTTATGGAAAAGAGTAGTGAAAGCTAGGTTAAGAAGGGAGGTGATGATTAGTGAACAGCAGTATGGTTTCATGCCAGGAAAAAGCACTACAGATGCAATGTTTGCTCTGAGAGTGTTGATGGAGAAGTACAGAGAAGGTCAGAAGGAGTTGCATTGTGTCTTTCTGGACTTAGAGAAAGCATATGACAGGGTGCCTAGAGAGGAGTTGTGGTATTGTATGAGAAAGTCGGGAGTGTCAGATAAGTATGTAAGAGTGGTACAGGATATGTACAAGGGTAGTGTGACAGCGGTGAGGTCTGTGGTGGAAGTGATGGATGCATTTAAGGTAGAGGTGGGATTACATCGAGGATCAGCTCTGAGCCCTTTCTTATTTGTAATGGTGATGGACAGGTTGACAGACGAGATCAGACAGGAGTCCCCGTGGACTATGATGTTTGCAGATGACATTGTGATCTGTAGTGAGAGTAGGGAACAGGTGGAGGAGACCTTGGAGAGGTGGAGATATGCTCTAGAGAGAAGAGGAATGAAGGTCAGCAGGATTAAGACAGAATATATGTGTGTGAATGAGAGGGAGGATAGAGGAATGATGAGGATGCAGGGAGTAGAAGTGGCAAAGGTGGATGAGTTTAAATACTTGGGATCAACAGTTCAGAGTAATGGTGAGTGTGGAAGAGAGGTGAAGAAGAGAATACAGGCAGGATGGAGTGGGTGGAGAAGAGTGTCAGGAGTGATTTGTGACAGACGAGTACCAGTAAGAGTGAAAGGGAAGGTCTACAAGAGGGTAGTGAGACCAGCTATGTTATATGGGTTGGAGACAGTGACATTGACAAAAAGGCAGGAGTCAAGAGCTGGACGTGGCAGAGTTAAAGATGTTAAGATTTGCACTGGGTGTGACAAGGATGGACAGGATTAGGAATAAGTATATTAGAGGGTCAGCCTAGGTTGGAAGGTTTAGAGACAAAGCCAGAGAGGCAAGATTACGTTGGTTTGGACATGTGCTGAGGAGGGATGCAGAGTATATTGGGGAAAAGATGCTAAGTATGAAGCTGCCGGGAAACAGGAAAAGAGGAAGGCCTAAGATAAAGTTTATGGATGTGGTGAGAGAGGACATACAGGTGGTTGGTGGGACAGAGCAAGATGCAGAGGACAGGAAGAAATGGAAACAGATGATCCACTGTGGCGACCCCTAACGGGAGCAGCTGAAAGAAGAAGAAGAACAGTGGAATATTATTTAAACTTAATAGCACTACAGTCAACAAAACAAAAGTGAGCAACAGTACAAAACCACTGAGGAGCAACAGTACGGTGTTATTTAAACTCAATACAAAACAGTCAGCAGAGCAAAAGTGCTAATTTCAGGAGTATGTTCAGAAGAAGTGTGGTCAGTAAGTTAATAAGCTAAAGAAAGAGATAATGATTTCACTGTATGTAATAATGCAGTAATAAAAATTGATCATAGTAATACAACTATGTTGTGACAGAGAAGGCACTGACACGTATCACATACAAAAAGAATGAAGAGGTCATCTTACCTGTTATAGACTACACTGCTGTGTTGGATACATAATAGGATAAAAACAGTTTTCACTGCTGGTCTTGTACAACAAAGAGCATGCTGGAGTGAGTAAGCCTTCCGGAATTTAAAGTATGTAAGGTTCTGGCCCCACAGAAGCTGACCAATCAAAATGCAGCCAGTGCCCCCTCAGAAACCAGCCAATCAGAAACAATCACTTCAATCATTTATTGGGGCCCAAGTTCAGGTAGCTTTTATTAGGAATCCTCTGCTCTAACTATAGGCTAGAGCACTGCAGACCTGGTCATACGATGTTAATGAAGTCTTTGTAATACCCTGAATCAGGAGAAACTCCACTGTTGAAGAACTATCTAGTTTTCTCCTTCTTCTCTGTTGTAATATGATGTTTTCAGGCAGCCATAATAGGACTTGATTCTAAGTGATCTGATTCAGAGTTAGACACCTTATCTATTAAGTCGCATCATATAGAAATACTCAAAGACAGGTTAAGCTTGTAGGGAAACCTCATAAAAAAGGATCATAAATATGATAGGGTGTCTGACAACACCATTGTAGTTATAACCACAGGCAACTACATTTAGCTAGGTTGGAATTCTGACACTAAAACACTTGCTGCACTTATTTTAATTACATTTTCATTTTTGAGGAAGGTTACTTTTACAGCTTACTGTCCTTAGATTATCTATCAGTGATCAAGACAGAGTGTTTTCTTGGATTTCTCTCAGCCCAAGTTTTTTTTTTTTTTGCTGTCATCACAATGCAAATGAACAGTCTGTAGTGGTAGATGTCTATCATATGAAGTTTGAGAACTAAAGAAAGTCATTAATCTTCCATTCTCAGCCCAGAGTCCTTTACTGTGTTCTTTATGAGACAGGAGAAACTCCACTGTTGAAGAACTATCTAGTTTTCTCCTTCTTCTCTGTTGTAATATGATGTTTTCAGGCAGCCATAATAGGACTTGATTCTAAGTGATCTGATTCAGAGTTAGACACCTTATCTGTTAAGTCGCATCATATAGAAATACTCAAAGACAGGTTAAGCTTGTAGGGAAACCTCATAAAAAAGGATCATAAATATGATATGGGTCTGACAACACCATTGTAGTTATAACCACAGGCAACTACATTTAACTAGGTTGGAATTCTGACACTAAAACACTTGCTGCACTTATTTTAATTACATTTTCATTTTTGAGGAAGGTTACTTTTACAGCTTACTGTCCTTAGATTATCTATCAGTGATAAAGACAGAGTGTTTTCTTGGATTTCTCTCAGCCCAAGTTTTTTTTTTTTTTGCTGTCATCACAATGCAAATGAACAGTCTGTAGTGGTAGATGTCTATCATATGAAGTTTGAGAACTAAAGAAAGTCATTAATCTTCCATTCTCAGCCCAGAGTCCTTTACTGTGTTCTTTATGAGACAGGAGAACTTCTAATTTAACAATAGTGTTACTCACCTGTTTTTCTAACTGCTGTCAGCAATACTAGACACCAGACAGGTATCAAACCCCTTTCTCATTTTTGTACATGGGGTTGGGGTGTCACATCAACAGTGATCATCACATAGAGCCAATGTTCACACAGCTGGTTCACTGTCCCTGCTGCAGCTGTCCACATATATTACCAGACCTAAAACATGATCACCTGTCATTGACTCCCACATCTGTCTCCAATGCCCTTTCTATCAGAAAGGAGAACAGTCAAAGCAGGTATCAGCTGCCTTTCTGGCTGACTGTCTGGTGATCAGAATCTGTTTTTACACTTGGGTTTACATTGTCGCACATGTATAAATGACTGCAGCACACCTCACCATGATATGCTGCATGCCAAGCTTCTGTCAAAAGCAGTACACTGATCCTTTGTACCCATGGGAAGTTAAGAACTTACAGTGTTATCTAGCATGCTACATTATGCTGCAGTATATTGCACTATACACTACCTAATACTATGCTGCAATGCTGCAGTGTGGTGCAGTATGCTGCACTATGCACTATGATGCAGCAGGTTGCACTATGCACTATGCACTATGCTGCATTGTGGTGCAGTATGATACACTATGCGCTATGATGCATCAGGTTGCACTATGCTGCAGTATACTGCACTGTGGTGCAGTGTGATGCACTTTGCACTGTGATGCAGTAGGTTGCACTGTATACTGCTCAGAGTTTGGCCTCCTTAGCCAGAGACTGAAGTCAATCTGAACAAAATCCAAGGTATCCGGTGAGTTTTACTGAAACATAAGTATTTTTATAACCTTATTTTCCCTTTTAAACTGTTTACAACTGTTTTTACTGCCTACTTTAAACTGTTTTATTGTTTGTGACTGTGTTTTTTGCACTGCCTATTTACAGTACTTGAACAACTTATAGCATAGGCTAGATTCAGATTTGCTGAGTCTGGAGTGCTTGGCATTTTTTGAGCACTAAAGCCAACCTTCTTACATTAAGAGGGCCCTCCTGCACTCTTGTGGCAGAAGAGTGTGGTCAGCGACCCATCTGAGATGGGGATTGTTGGAACAAGGCTCAGTCTTGGGCTTTCCTTTTGGTTGGATTGTTTGAAAATTGTTTTCTTTAGCTGATATTTAAACACATCATTTGCACATAGCTTCCCACTGCACAATGGGGGTTAGCACTGCCATGTATAGATGCAAACACTTAAAAAGTAAACATTTCCCTAGATAACTGCTAGGGAACCCTTCTAAGCTTCCCTGCTTCTCAGCGCACAATGCAGCTGTGCACTGCTGCCTAGAGAACATCCCAGCTGTGCTTTTTACGGTACCAGCACAGGTTTCTATCCTTAAACCTCTCACAGATTAACTGATTTTACTAGTTCTACAACAAATCCTAGTCCATCTAGCCCACCCTCCACCACTTATTACAGAATACATCTGACATAATGGAAGGTCAGTTCCCACCATTTCTCCAGCCAGCCTGATTGACATGGGCATCCTGAGGCAATGTAACAATTGCCTCAAGTATACAGACAACGTACTACTAGTATAACATGCAAATACAATATGTGAGAGATGTATCTATACTATGAATCTGGAATCAATGCTCTCTCTCTCTCTGTCTCTCTCTCTCACATAACAACAAACTAAATGCCAAGCAGGTTGTCAGCACCCACACTCCACCTTCCAAGCATACAACACATAAATCCACATACACGGAGGTACTCACTAGAAATATAGCAAAAGAGCAAAGGCCTCCCGAGCACAAACCTTCTGCACACAATACAGTCCCAACAGCCCCCACTCCACATAATAACACACACACATCAGTGTCCCACCCAATAAGGTCCTAAGGCAAAATATATCTAAACCAAAAGTTTTGGTCATAAGCAACTCCATGAGATGCACAGATGTCCTCCTGACCAGGCTGGACAAGGAGAAGGTCACAGTCAGCTGCCTGTCTGGTTCCAGGATCCACCAAATCACACACACACACTGAAGTCTCTAAACAAAAAGTACTGTTATGACCTTGTCATAGTTCATGTTGAAGTGAATGACTTGACATGTACTTCATTGGACTATATGAAGAGAGACATGATGGAGATTTCAGATTGTGTGTCCTAGGCAGGTATGTCCCTAGCCCTAAGCAGCATTCTTCCCTCACCCAGGATGATGCCACAATACAAAATAAAATCATTGACTTCAACAATTGGTTTAGCTTCTGGTGTCAATCCAGGGGGATCCAGTATCTGACAATCTGGGATGATATGGTCGACAGACCATGCTGCTTTGACAGAGATGGTTTTCACCTGTCACTTCTAGGCTTTAGGTTACCGGCAAAGGTACTTGCCTCTTCCATAGTGCCTTTTTTAGGCAATGTCATAAGAACAAAATTCCCGATGTGGAAATATTCTCCAGAAACAAACTCAGGGTTATCTAACCAAATGTTTTGATCATAGGTAACTCCATAAGACACACATATGTCCCCCTGACCAGGCTGGACAAGGAGAAGGTCACAGTCAGTACCTGACCCACCCTCAGGAGCAAAAAGGTTAAACAATTTTTCCAAAGCAAACTGTAGCCTACTGAGTGATGGCATGAAAAGTTTCAGACCCCCTGCCAACACTGACAGTAATGACCCCTATATGGAGGTGTGCACAAATGTCCTGTATAAACATGTATATAAATTTATAGACTCAGCCATACTGAAACGGATCAATTCAAGATCCTCATGAAGAAATAAGCCACCCTGGTGGACATCCAGGATAAATAGGTTATGGAGTGAGAGAAAGAAACTGCTGCCAAAAAACAAGAGGGAACAGTCCCAGCAAAGGAAGAACTCCCTTCAAAGAATAAACAAGCAAATTAGATATCATGTAAAGTTCTCTAAAGCTAATTACAAAACTAAATTAGCATTCCTAGCTAAGGTAAATCACAAAGCATTCTTTAGCTGCATCTGAAATCTAAATGCGGAGGCCCAACTTTGAGAAACTCACCCAGCTGGGGATTAACCCACCCGTCACTAGATGGGTTGCCAACTGGCTCATAAACAGAACACATACTGTCAGATTTGGGGATGCCAACTCTACTATCAGACCTGTTACCAGTGGTGTTCCATAGGAATCTGTGCTAGGCCCCCTACTGTTTGGTATCTATTTTTCAGTAGTCCAGGTGAAAACAAATGGCCTATGGCTTACCAAGTTTGCTGATGACTACTGGGTGCAATCATTGAATTCCCTCAAGATGTCAACATACTACAAAACAGGCTTACACAGACAAGTGATCAATGTCAAAGCCATGGACTTAAACTAAATGCAAAAGAATGCATTATTATACCCTTTGACAAAGGAGAACGCCTTCTTATTTATAACATTAATAATATCCCCCTAAGTTCAAACCCAGTGGTAAGAGATTAAGGAATGCAAGTTGATAGCAGCCTTAATTTTGATCATAACGTGTCCACAGTAGTAAGGAAGGCCTTCTATGTTGTACATCTCATAAGCAAGAGTATAGCATCCAAAGCTAGGTTATAACTCCCCTGTACTTGGCTCTCATCAGACAAATAATAGAGTACAATGCTCCCTTCTGTATGTACCTCACCAGACATCTGTAGGAACTGGAGAGACCTCAGAGAATTCTCACCAAGAAAATTCAGGGTCTACAAAACATGACCTACACAGACAGACTGAAGGCCCTATGACTTTACTCAGTATCATATAGACTGCTTAGAGGTGACTTGTGCCTGGACTACAGAGCAGTCTCAGACCCTTCCTTAATGAAGCTGCTGACATCCACAAATCCAATGGGGCAAGATTCACTCACTCTAGTGACCTTAACCTAGCCTGTGATATTAACAGGACATGATGGAGAGACAGATATGTCTCCCAGAGGTTGCCACTTCTCTGGAACAAAACTCCCAATGCATGTAAATTACAACTCCTCAATGATCCTATTTAAGTATAACCTGGACAATTGAATAGGAAACCATACATTTACACCAGGGGTTCACCTATGTCCCTCTTAGACAGGGGCAGCTGGTGCTGATTTTAGATGCACATGCAAATGTAGACTATGTATTTTGGTCCATACTGGAACAATGGTATAACATGTCTAGGCTTGTAGAGGCCTTAGGACCAATAGACTAGTAACCTCCTATGGTCCTACTATCCTACTATGCAGCATTTTGCAGTATGCTGCACTGTGCACTGTGGTGTAGCATGCTGTACTATACACTATGATGCAGTAGGTTGCACTATGCACTATACTGCAGTATACTGCACTGTGGTGCAGTATGATGCATTATGCACTATGAGTAGGTTGCACTGTATACTATGTAATATGTTGCAGTATGGGGCACTGTGCACTGTGGTGTAGCATGCTGCACTATGCAGTATGATGCAGTAGGTTGCACTATGTACTATACTGCAGTATGTTGCACTGTGGTACAGTATGATGCACTATGCACTGTGGTGTAGCATGCTGCACTATGCAGTATGATGCAGTAGGTTGTACTATGCATTATACTGCAGTATGCTGCACTGTGGTGCAGTATGATGCACTATGATACAGTAGGTTGCACTGTATACTATGCAGTATGTTGCAGTATGCTGCACTGTGCACTGTGGTGTAGCATGCTGCACTATGCAGTAGGTTGCACTATGTACTATACTACAGTATGCTGCACTGTGGTGCAGTATGATGCACTATGCACTATGATGCAGTAGGTTGCACTGTATACTATGCAGTATGCTACAGTATGCTGCAATGTGCACTGTGGTGTAGTATGCTGTACTATACAATGTGCTGCAGTATGTTGCACTATACAGTATGCTGCACTGTGTTGCATTATACAGTGTACACTGCAGTATGTGCACTGTGCACTATGCACTATGTTGCAATATGTTGCACTTTGTGGCACTGTACTGTATTATGCAGTATGATCTATGTTGCAGCAGTGCTGATACAGGAAACAGATTACTATTAATGTCAGTTCATCATCTGCTTTTAATTAGTCATCAGTCATTAGTCATTAGTCAGTTAGTCATCTGTTTTTAATTAATATCAGTTAGTCATCTGTTTTTTACTAGTCATAGTCATTTGTTTTTACTATAATAGTATGTATGGTCTATTTTCATAGCTGCACCTTGTTCACTAATGTTATTCATGTAATTGTGTTGTGTGTAGACAGCTCATACTAGTGTCTTAATTATTTCTATATAATTGTGCTGTTACTGGTGGATAGAATCACATTAGAGAACCACGACAGATTGCTGCTCGCTATATTTTTATCTGTGACTGCATAACTGTTGTTCTTCCAAATGGCTCAGTATCTGCATATTTTTATCTGTGACTGCATAACTGTTGTTCTTCCAATTGGCTCAGTATCTGCATATACTAAGTAGTTGGTGCATGTCATTGTCCTGCATGCGGCAGCTATTTGCTCAGTGTGTTTTTTATAATCTTTATAATATATATTTACCATCTCAAAAGTGCTTACTCCTCTCTGTACTCTTCTTTTCTAAACCTAACACCACTCTTAAGTATCCAACTGCGGTACCACCTTTAACATTCTTTTAAGGAAAGCGCAGTCCGGGTCTGAACTGTCTGCAAACAGCTACAGTTAACTTTGAGTATGTGTCTACCTGTTTGAGCCAATATTAATTTTCCCCTGGAGAGCACTCTGCTTTGGTTGTAAGCAACCACCCCCCCACCACACACACACACACACACACACACACACACACACACACACACACACACACACACACACACACACACACACACACACACACACATCTTCCACTTTATCTTATTCCCTTCTGTTAGCAAATAGTATCCATAACTGATCAATATTGTGTGTTTGTAAATTTAAACTATGACCACAGTAGCCTACTGATACAAGGTTATCCTGTTTTTCCACCTGAGAAACTAAGAAATGACTTACAGTTTCAGAGCAGTCCTTGGTCAATTGTGATTGTTTCTTAACACATACTTGTCTTTGCTTTGTGATTGTTTCCAGCCCCTCATACGAGCAACTAACTGGGTCTCTACCGCAGCTCCCCACCCTGCCCCCTATTCCCTCCCGCCCCCAGTGGTCCCACCTTTATTGCACTCAAACCCCTCCCATCTTTCTAATAGCCAACCAAAGCACTAACCCAACACTACCTCCTCCATCTTCCCACTACTATCACACCTCCTCAACTAACATGTACAAGCATACCTTTCCTATGCTCACTGCATGCACTCTCCTTGCATATCTTACATCCTACCAAAGCTCCATCATTCCCCCACTCAACACTACCACTGTACTACTACTCACACCATCACTCATGTCTTACCCACACTCAGCTCCCCTCCCACCAGCTCAAGAACCATCCCTATGCACCCCCCACATATTCTGCCAACTATATTACTCAAACATAAAGCATCTCTACAACTTAACATAGTAACCCTCCCACCATACCTATTACCCACAGAGCACAATCATAAAGTTTCCCTTATAAACAAACATATTCAAAACTGGGAAAACTTATAATCTCATGGTTATCAAAACTAGCCCTAAGTGGAGACATCCACCCCAACCCTGACCCTACCATCTCCAACCCCAATCTTCATAATCAGACTAGGAACCACAACTTCTGCCATATTACAGCCAATAGAAAGCCAAGTGACTTCCTTCTACTATGCCTAAATATTAGAAGTATATCCAACAAAGTCCATGAACTCCATGCCACCATAGACTTGTACTCCCCAGATATAGTCATCCTAACAGAAACCTGGCTAAAACCTCACATTACCAGTGAGGAAATACTCCCTACAGGTTACGGCATACTAAGAGTAGACTGGCTAAACAAAAAAGGAGGTGGCGTAGCTATAATATTTAAACAGCATCTAAACATCCAGATCTTAAAATCATCAGCTCCACAAATAGGCAATGAAGAAATAATATATACCAACCTCAAAATTAACCAAAACAAAACCATCAACATAATTGGATGCTACTTCCCACCTGGCCAAAACATCCCTCCCCTAGAAAACCTCCTCAGCTGTTCTACCCACCATCTCCCCCAAGAAACTATCATCTTAGGTGATTTCAATATTGACTGGCAATCCTGTTCTGGCAACAATCCAACCCATCATGTACACCTTCATGGTTTCACTCAACTAGTCCAGTCACCAACCAGGATAAATAAAAACTCCACCAAGCACACTACCCTGGATTGGATACTAGTCAGTAAGAGCCCCCAGTCATATATAACAGGCTGCTTATCAGATAGCCTCAGTGATCACTCCCCAACATTCCTACTCAAAAAATACCTATACCAAGCTAAACCTGTCATCTACCGTCAAATACGTAAAAAACTAAACTTTAACCCACTCACATTCATCTCATCCCTCAAAGAATGTAACTGGCATCCTCTAAAGTACCTCAGCCTAGATGATGCAGTTGAATTTTTTAATACTACCTTCCTGAACATCCTTAATTACCATGCCCCCATAAGATTCTCCAGAACCAAAGCACAACCCTCCCCATGGCTACAGAAAACCACTAAGTCAGAAATGAAAAACCAGGATAAAGCCTGGGAGCACTGGCACAAAACCAAAACCCCCTCAGCTAGACAAAAATTCTTAGAACTGCGCAATAGAGTCAAAAAGCTAATAAAACAGGACAAATCCCAATACTACCAGTCTGCCCTAGACTCCTCACAACACAGCCCCAAACAATTCTGGTCCTCCATAAACTCCATCCTCCACCCAGGTAAAGTCAGTACCCCTCCTCCTAACATCCCTCACTCCTCAGAAAATATTGCTACCTCATTCAACACACACTTCACCCAAACCATACTATCACTAGCTAAACAACACAACCCCCCTCCCCTCCAACCCACACCTTCAACTAGTTATCTCCCCACTGCCTTCTATTTTTCTCCTGTACCTACCTCCAACATAAAAAAACTCTTAACTAAACTTAAACCCACCAAATTAGCAGCAGACAGCCTCCCAAGTGAATACCTACAAATCGCAGCTGATGCTCTGGCCTACCCAGTATCCATCTTGATTAACCAATCTCTGTCAGAAAGTTACGTTCCCACACTGTAGAAAGTATCACATATAATTCCCCTCCACAAAGGCGGACCCTCCACAGAACTAACCAATTACAGCCCCATAGCTATTCTCTCTCCACTCTCCAAAATACTAGAGAGATGCATACACTCTCAGGTCTCAGACTACCTCCTTACTAACAACCTCCTTTCCAGTACTCAGCATGGTTTCCGACCAAACCATAGCACCACCACTGCCTTACTCTCCTTTACTAACACTATCCTTCAACATAAAAACAATGGCTATCTCTCCTCTGCTACTTTCCTAGACCTATCTAAAGCATTTGACATGGTCCCACACAAACAACTTATCTCTGTCCTCAATAACCTATCCTTCTCACAGTCGGTCACCAACTGGTTTCAGAGTTACCTGTCTGACCGCCAACAATCTGTTGTATGGCAGAATGACATATCTCCCCAACTACCTGTCTCCATAGGGGTTCCCCAAGGATCAATCCTTGGACCCCTACTCTTCTCTGTTTACACCAATAATCTAGCCTCTGCCACCAAACATGGCACACTCATACAATACGCAGATGACTCGACCATCATCTGCTCAGCCCAGTCCCTACCAAAACTGCAAAAAGTCACACAGGAAGCCTTTTCCTCTGTTGAAACATGGTTATCCGATGCCCGATTAATACTCAACCCAAACAAAACTAAACTACTCATCTTCCATCCCACCAAACATACTCAAAACAACTCTCACTTTAACATCACGGCAAAAGACAACACCACTATATACCCAACTGAACACACCAAATTGCTAGGAGTGGAAATAGACAATAAACTAAAATTTGACATTCACATATCCATGACTATAAAAAAAGTCCACAAAAAACTAGGAGCGTTATACAGAAATAAGCAATTTCTCACCAAAGCAGCAAAGATTTCAAAAGCAAATTCCCACCTTATCTCCACCCTACTTTATGCCTCTCCAATATATACCAACCTAAGGCAATGTGATCTAAACAAGCCAGAGACCTGCTACAACAAAATCGCCAAATTCGCCACAGGGGCATCCTACCGTAGTCACCACTGTCTCTCACTTGCTGAACTGGGCTGGCTTGAACTCCCTCACCTCCTTCAGTGGTATCAACTCTCACTCGCCCATAAACTAGTAAACCATCCACTAAATGTCCCATCCCTCCAGAATCTACTCCAACCCTATCGCACCACCAGACCACTAAGATCCAGCAGCAAAAATCACTTGCAGATCACTAAAGCCAATAACTCTGCTGGTGAAGCACTATTCTCTTGCGCCATAGCCAAATTATGGAACTCACTCCCACCCACAATTACCTTCGTACCATCATGCACCCACCTCAAAACTTTACTAAAAGTGCAACTAAAAACATGCTGGCTATGCCCTTGCAACTCCCACTCTAATATCATCCACCCCATCCAACCACTACCTTTCTTTCCACTCCACTAACTACCTTGATTATAGCAAGCTCAGATGCTCATAAGCCAGTACTTATTATACAGCACGAACTTCTTCTTGTAACATTTGTTAATGTCTGGTATGCACTTCACAGATAAAGATTCTAGTTGTCTACTGATGTACTATGTTCTTCATCTGTAAATATGTTGTAAGTAATTGCTATGTACATTGTTAATCACTATGTAATCCAATGTAAATACTGTCTGTTTATTTTAACTGTGGAGCTTTTCTCCCCAGGCCGCCGCTGAAAATGGACCTACGTCCAGTCGGACACTCCCGGTCAACAAATTTAAATAAATAAATAAATAAATAAATAAATAAATAAAATCTGTGTTTTGCACAAAGCTGGAGATGGTGCTTAATTTTTTGCAGAAAGACCTGACTTGACACTAGTCATCAGAGTAGGTCTAATGATGCTACTGCTGTATGTTAGAGCACAGGGTTTAATCTCAATACATCCAACTATACACAATTGTGAATGCAAAAAAAACTCAATACTTGCAGATCTGTTTCTAAGAATGTACCTTACCTATTATATCACTACCTTTGTCACAATATGGAATTAAAAAAATAATTAAAATGAGGAAGACCTCTCTATCAAAATTTCAACCTAGCTGAATGTAGTTGCCTGTTAACAAATAAACTGAGAACTCCCTGCTGCTACACAAATATACCCCTATTGCAGCCACCTTTACAGCTGCTGTGAAGGCTCATTTCAAATCTAAGTCAACAAGGAAATTTATTTCATTAACATGACCTGATCCGTACTGCACACAGTAATCCTGTGTACACAATTGGTTCCCCAGCTGAAGCTACATCAGTACTCTGAAGTTCTGAAACATGTCCTTTTTGTCTGCATTTATTATACATTTGTTTTGTCTGGCTTCCTGTGTCTGCAAAATGTGCAATAACTTGTAAATAATTGCCTATTAATGTTAGAACAATGCAAGTGATCTTCAAAGACAACTCTGCACTGTTCTGGGGGAGTTTTTACCCTACTCAATACTGTGAGACAGTTAGTATATATAACTTTGGGGGGCATGTCAAGCTCCTCACATGAGGATGCAGGCCCTGCAAAAAATATTTCTGTTGAGCTGCTCCATTTCATTTCACAGAGTGGACAATTCTGGAACTTTTCAGGTCAGGAAGTACAATATGAGGGATGATGTTATCATTTCTCATAGGAGCATTTTGACTTACTCTACTCTTATCTTTTTCACATATACTTTACAGTATTGTATACCTGTCTGTTGCAGATTTTTATCTCAGACTTTGAAATGTTTGGATTTTATGCCATTTGTGTTTATTTCTCATGTTGCAGATAGAAACTGTCCTTTTAGGACCAGCCTACTTTACCTGTTTGTTGTTGTTTTTGTTGTTATTGTTGTTTATTCATTTAGTTGAGTCAGAGTCTTTGTGACAAGGGCTTTGGCACAATAGGCAAGCATTTCAACATCTGCTTTTTTAAGCTCTTGCAAATTTAATTGCATTACGTCAGCAGAGTTTTGATGGAGTCAATGTTTGTTTGATGAAAGCAGTATACAACATGCTTTTTTAGCAAATCTAAAAAGACTGAAGAATGTTTATTGAAATCACTTTTGCTGATGATGGAATTTTCATTTTTGTCCATTGCTGTGTGACCTGGGAGTCATGTGACACCAGATGCACCATTGTTCCAGGTAGTCAAAATGTCTAAAACATGCTATAATAACCAAGTATTGGGACCAGAACAATACACAACTTTATGATATTTAAAAAAGAAGCTTTGAGAAAAAAAAATCAAGAGACCAATTAATATGAATAATGCATGCTACAAATAATGGCATATACCACAGAGACAAATTCAGGACATATATTCACTCAGTGACTGCTATCAAATATATAATTTAGGACTTGAAATCTGAAGATTTTTCTAGAAAAGATGTTTTTGAGAAAATGTGCAGTATTTAACAAGAAGAATGCATTTATGCCAAATGAATCAAAAACATGTTTATAAAGTTCATATGAGCTAAAACATCAGGCTTATTAAAAGATTAATAATAATTATGAATATTAAAACAGAATCAAATACAGTATATGTTGTTACAAACAATGTCTCAGTCTTTAAAATGTTTTAAATATTGATGTCTGCTTAAATCTAATTTAACAAGGACCTTTAAAATAGAAATTGACATATCCTGTAAATAGAGCCATTTGGTTGTAATGTAATATCTAACCAAAGCAAAGACCATAAGCTGTAATATCTTATCTTGCAAATAAAAAACAGAAATGACCTAGAATGGCCTGTTGTCGTGCTGCATCTTTGTTAATTGTCTTTAAAGATTTAAATTATAAAACTATCTAGTACAGCAGAACCCTAAGAGCTCAACAGATTCAAATATACAGAAGAGAACATTTATATTACTCTTACAACATCTACATTATGAGGACTTTCCAGTGAAAGAGAAAACTCATTTGGTTGAGTAATATATGCATTGTAAAACAACAGAAAAGGAATATAATTCACATTTGGAAAATCATGTTTCACAGCAGAGACCTATAATTGATCCTAAACTAAATTATTTCAAAAAACAGTACTAAACTTAGTTATCAGCATAGTCAGGTAAGTAATAATTTTTAGTAGAAAAGTTAGGAGTACATTTGATATCATTTAGTATGGCAATGGTAGAAATAGACATGAATTTCCTAGATTTTTTTCAAGTCCACACAGTTTGCCACATGTAAATAAGACCCTCTTAGTAAAAAAAGTCTGCATATCATTGCTGGAGCCTTCCTGTGTCCTGAAATAGTGCTCTTCAAACTATCTGGAGATATACAGAGCTGAGTATATTTTTCTGGCACTTCAGAGTTGTGTACTGATAATTGTTTGATTAATTTTATATCATTGCTGGCTGACTTCAGAGTTGTGCACTGTTATTTTTGCTTCACTGTATAGTTTTTCAGATCTCTGCTGAAAGTGTTGGTTTTCCCATACCCACTCTCCCTATTCCTGTGTTGTTGTTTAAATTTGGAGGTTTTTGCAGTTGCCCGCCCCCACTGTAGATTTGATCTGGGACACTCCCCCCAGTCCCATCTCTTTACCTCATTCTACCTAATAGACTCCTTCTGCATTGTTTTTAGTCATTTTTAATTTAATTGCATTTTTAAACTGTTTGGTCTAACATTGCTACATACTCAAGTGTGCTAGCTTGCACTGCATTTGAATTGTTTTGACTACTGTTTTAGCTACTTTTCTGTATATATATATATATATATATATATATATATATATATATATATATATAGATATAGATATATAAAATACCTTTCCTGTAACTAGTGTAGTCCAGATTCAGATTTACTGTATCCAGAACTGTATGTAAGCTTCTGAGCCCCCCCCCCCCAAGCTTTCTGTGTTGGAGGGAAGCCTTCTAGCTTATCAGTGGGAGTGGTAAGCACTAGGTAACCTATCTACCACATAAGGAGTGGTTCTGGCCCAGAAATTGTAGTTACTGGCTGTTTGGGCAGTTTTTCCATCTCTCTCAACTTTCTGATTTAAAAGCCCACATTTGCATTTGTTTCCCCCCTTTCCTGTAACTAGTTTAGTCCAGATACAGATTCTTACTTTTAGCACTTGAATTTGCTTATTCGTGATCAGCACTTGTTCAGAACTTGTAAGCACTAAATAACCTACTACTTACTACGGCATCAACCTTCCTCATTACCTAGAGGAAAACAGTTTTGGTACTTTCCTCACTTGCTTAGAGAAAAACAGCTCTTGTACTCACTTTCCTCACTTATCTAGAGGAAAATTGTTTTTTTTATTCAGGCATGTCCAAGGGTCAGCTCCCAGTGCTCTCTCCTGTCTATCTGATGAATCTGGGCATCTTGGGGCAATGTAGAAATTGCCTCATGCACACAGACAACCCTCTCCTCCTACCACCCAACACTACAACCTGTGAGAGATGCACTTATCTAGCCAAACTGGAGGTAGAGCTCTCTTCAATCAAGACTGAACTTGACAGTCAAGAGGAGAAGGTAAACACTTGCACCACACCACACTCATCACATAGTCTCACTAAATCTATACCACCAAAATCCACACATAGAAACACAAAAACATTCGCGGAGGCTCTCAATAATAATCTGCTCAAGCAACAGAGACCTCCAAAGCAGAAATGCAAGCAACCTCCACCCCGCAACACAACCCAAATGACACATAGCCCGCAGACTCAGTGTGCCACTCAACCACAGCCAATAAGGCAAAACAACGTACCCAACACACTAGTCATAGGCGACTCTATAGTCAGGCACACTGATGTCCCACTCACCAGGCTAAACAAGGAGAAGGTTACTGTCAGCTGCCTATTGGGTTCCAGGATCTGCCACATAACCCACACACTCAGGTCACTCCACAACAAGTACAAATATGACTCTGTCATTGTCCTTGTTGGTGTGAACGACCTGAGACGTACCTCCCTGGACTACATGAAAAGAGACATGGAAGAGCTCTCCGATCTTGTAGCCCCGGCAGGCATGACCCTAGCCCTGAGTAGCATTCTGCTATCACCCAGAATGATGCCGCAGTACAAGGACAAAATGATTGACTTCAACAATTGGCTAAGCTTCAGGTGCCATTCTAAAGGGATCCAGTATCTGTCTGCCTGGGATGACATGGTTGACAGACCACGATACTTTGCCAGAGATGGCCTGCACCTGTCACCCCTGGGATTCCGGATACTGGCTAAGGTTCTTGCTGCCCCTATAGTGCCTTTTTTAGGCAAGGTTCAAATGACAAATTCACCACCGTAACAGGAACAGGCAAGCAAAAACTGAGGGTGATGCTACTCAATGCTAGAAGTCTAAATCTCAAAATGCACTCACTCGAGGCACTCCTTAAAATGGAGAACATCGATATCTGTGCAGTGACTGAGACCTGGTTCAAGGCTCCAGATAGCACCCCTGCACTACCAGGCACTCATACCACACTTTTCGGCCATGTAACCTGGACCGGAACACAAAAGGCGGAGGTGTGTTCATATTCATTAAGGATATCCACACCTCCAGGCTAGTTGGTCAGCATAATGCAGCCGAGGTTATCCAAGTGCAACTAACTCTGGGCAAAACTGCAATCCAAATTGTAGCTTGCTACAGATCACTCACCATGCCCCAGGAGTCCCACTCCTCTTTTCTTGATGTACTGGAAAATATTAGGGTTCAACCAAACATCCTAATAATGGGTGATTTCAACTACCCCACCATTAACTGGGAAAACTACTCATGTACCAACTCCTTCGCTCAACGCTTTCTGGAATTCATAAACTCCAATGCCCTGGATCAACATATCCACACCCCCACCAGGGGCAACAATATCCTAGATCTAGTCATTACCAATATGAGTGACCGGTGTTCCACACCTGAAGTCAACGCCTCATTGGTCCGATCCAACCATAAACTAATTACCCTAGATATCCACATCCTGCCTCCACCCCCCATTAAGGAAACCATGGTAAAAAAATTTCTCCAAAGCCAACTTCATGCTTTTTAAGACAGAAGTGGTGAACTTCATGACACCCATGCAGATGGGCAATACAGTTATGACTACTGAATCCTACACAATTGCACTTTATAAACACTTACATGAGTGGATGGATCGTGCTATCCCAAACAGAACCAAGACGCTATCCTCCAAAAAAAGGAAGGCAATCTGGTGGTCCCCTGCCATAAACAAACTGTACAACAGAAGGAAGAAACTCTTGCAAAAGAGAGTAAAATCCCACAAGTGGAGGAGCTCCCTGGTCAGCCTCAGTAAGAAGCTGCGATCCCTGATAAAATCCTCCATAGCTAGTTACGAAAACAAAATTGCCACTGATTCTAAAGACAACCGCAAAGCATTCTATAGCTATGTCAAGAATCTCAATGGCAACACTCAGATCTGCTCTGAGTTACAGCACAATGGCACTAAATATACAGACCCAGCTGATATTGCCAACATCCTGGCAGATAGGTTCAGTGCTAACTTTACCCCCCTCTCACCCCCTAAAGAGCCCATCTCTATACCGGAAGAATGCAAAGTTCCTGTAATCACGGCTGCACAGGTAAAAACCACACTCTCTAAAGCCAAGAACACAGCATCCATGGGACCAGACAACATCCCAGGCTGCATTCTACACTAACTACAGAACGAACTGGCACCCCACCTAAGAACCATGTTCAATCATAGCCTCACCTCAGGCTTTGTGCCTGCTGAATGGCACACAGCAACGGTTATCCCACTCCACAAGGGGGGAGCCACCATGGACCCCGGGAACTACCGCCCCATTAGCCTGATGAGCCTGGTCTGCAAGGTCATGGAACGTATCATCATGGAACTTATAAACAAAGACATTGGTAATCTCCAAACTCTGGATCCCACCCAGTTTGGGTTTGTAAAAGGCAGATCATGTCTCCTAAACCTGATAGACTTCTTGAAGCAGTCACCAAAGCCGTAGACAAGGGTAAGGTGGTTCACACAGCCTATCTAGATTTTGCCAAGGCTTTCAACACCATCCCCCACTCTGGAATTATAGATAAACTCACTAAACTAGGTATAAATCCCTATGTCACAAGATGGGTTGCCAACTGGCTCACTGACAGAACCCACACTGTGAAAGTAGCAGACTCCAAATCCGACTTCAGGCCAGTGACAAGTGGAGTACCACAGGGTTCAATCCTGGGTCCTCTCCTGTTTGGTATCTACTTCTCTGAAGTACAGGCTAACACAGAAGGTCTTTGGTTAATGAAGTTCGCAGATGACTGCAAACTAGGAGCCATAATCGAAACACCTAACGATGTGGACATCCTACAAAAGGGCCTCACTGAGACAGATGTCTGTTGTCAAAGTCATGGCCTCAAGCTCAATGCCAAAAAGTGCATTGTCATCCCCTTTGGTAAAAACTCTGTACCCATGAACTACAACATAGGCGGTAGTATACTTAACACCGAAAGTGTGATAAGAGACCTTGGGACACAGGTGGACAGTAGTCTCTCCTTTGATAATCACATCGCCACAGTAGTCAGGAAATCCTTCTGCATGGCACACCTCATCACAAAAGGTTTCTCATCCAGAAAAAAAGAGGTCATTGTTCCCCTCTACTCATCACTCATTAGACCCATTATAGAGTACAATGCCCCTTTTGGTATGTACCTCACAAGACATCTATAACAACTGGAAAGGCCGCAGAAATACCTCACAAAGAGGATTACTGTCCTCAAACAGATGCCCTACGCAGACCGTCTCAAAAAACTCCAGCTTTACTCCGTCGCATATCGCCTACTCAGAGGTGATCTCTGCCTAACATACAAAGCTATGTCAAACCCAGAGCTGTTGGACATGATCCACTTAAAGAAATCCCAATCCCTCCGAGCTACATGCTCTAGGGACCTAAACCTTGTCAGCACAATAAAGAGAAAATGCCAGAGGGATAGATTAGGAAATTCACCCCGGGGATCACCTCTGTGGCTCTGCTTGACAGTGGTACAGGAAAATAATTTTCTTGGGTGGCAAAAGCCATGGTACCTTTTTGGCTGGGCTTGTATAGGCCCCTGGGCCGATAGCCTAGTACCTACCTATGAACCTATGAACTTATAAGAGGCCTTGAATAAAATCAGAGACGATCCTGCTTTTTAACAGAGAAAAATATTAAAATGGATAATCTTAACCACATCTCCAGCATGAAATAGTATTTGTCCTATCATACCAGAATCATTTACTGTGAATAAGGTTCCAGTGAGTGCAGGTTCCTTTTTTGTTGATCCCAATGTTTTCTTTATTTTTTGGGGAGTGTTTTCTCTCTGATTCATCATCCTACAGCTACCTACTCACTGCCACTCATCCATAATTGTGTCTACCAGCCACTGACTTACATCCTAGACTTTCTCAGATAGGGCTGGGGCTGGTCTGTATCTAAAGGGTATCCTAAAGTCTGGCCATCAACATCCACTGTGGGGATCCTTTTGACTACTCTGTTACTTCCCCCTCTTACACTATTCCCATGGTAATGTTTGAGGAACGGGCATGCAGTGCAGACATGTGGTGTTTCTCCCTGCCTCTGAAGTAGGTCAGCCATTTCCTCTCCCTATAACCCTTTGGACCACACCTCCAATTTGTGAAGTCCTCAGCCTCCACCAAGGATCGTCACATGAGACGCTCACAGAACCACCCTCCCACCAGAGATGGTAACACCTACCTCTCACCACTTCTCCATCAGTCACCTGAGACATTAATTGAACCAAGGTCAACTGTGCTATAATCAGGGTTATATTCCTTTACATCACCAGAGCAGCATCTTTATTTCTTAATCCTACCCTTTCCCACACTTCGGTTCCCTGATCTTCTAATAGGTTTACTCCTTCTAAGTAATGTCATTATATTTGCAACTCTCAGATCAATGCAGAGGCTTTTCTTTCCCATAAGTTTTTGTAAATGAAACTGCCATCCTTTGTAAATTTCTAATCATGTTAGGAGTTTTGGTACTGATTATTAATAATTTGTATGTTAGACTGCAATATTTATTTTACTTTATTTTACATTTGTTTACAGGGAAAGTCCAACTTGGAACAAAGCCAATTTTCAGCAGAGGCCCAAGGAAAAACAGTCCAGATGCACATTTTTGTAACGTGGGAGGAAACCAGAGCACCCAGAGGAAACCCACACGAATTCAGGGAGGACATGCAGACTCTACACAGAAGACACTCCAGCCGAGAATCAAACCAGAGCACTTCTTGCTGTGAGGCTATGACAACACTACCACTGCATCACTGCACTGTCTTATGTAATGTAGCATACAATAAGTACTTTTTGGTAATCAGTGAGAGGCTTTAGTGTAGCAAAAATAATCAGTTAGCAGCTAGATACCCTATCTTGTGAAATAGTCTTCAAAATATGATAGCATCTCTCTATACCCTTTTCATACCAACTTTGTCTGAGATTCTTCAGGACTGTACTACAAGCTGAAGAGCACTCCCAAATAGTATAGCCTGACAGTAAGCCAAAGTAAAAGCATCCCCCTTTTAGAAACTCTCCTACCACTTATGTATCCAAATATAAGGAATTTCAGATCTTTGTTACAAATGCACCAAGTCATCTACGTTTCCACAGCAGAGGTACTGTGCTAAATTAAAGTCATCTTCGTTTCCACAGCAGAGGTATTGTGCTAAATTAAAGTCATCTTTGTTTCCAGAGCAGAGGTACTGTGCTAAATTAAAGTCATCTTCGTTTCCACAGCAGAGGTGCTATGGTAAATTAAAGTCATCTTTGTTTCCACAGCAGAGGTTGTTGTTTGTCTTTTGGCTTTTTCCCGGTAAGGGGTAGCCACAGCTCCGGTCCGCTAATGATTGGCAGTAGATTTTTTACGAAACACCAAGGTTCCAGCTCGACACCCAACCTTCAACAAAGGCATGCCCATTTACGCACGCATGTCTTTCGAACAATATCCAACTGTGAGGAGGACATGCAGACTCCACACAGAAGGCACTCCCAAGGCAAGCCGAGAATCGAACAGGAGAACCTCTTGCTGTGAGGTAACAACACTACCGCTATACCACCGCAGAGGTACTGTGCTAAATTAAGGGCTAACATTTATAGTGGTAGATGAGCATCCTCATCTGCAGGAATATAAGCTTTATTACTAGTAATTCTGCTATCAGCCACATTTAGAACAGAGTCAGCAATCATATTCTGGGCATTAGATATTAAAGGAGGTATAACTTCTTATGTGCGTGATGCAGTTGGGCGATCCTACTAAGGTCAAAAGGAGGTTTCCAATGTTGCACAATATCAAAAGAAACTTGTCCAAATGTGCACTGAGCGAATGTACATTGGCATTCGCTCACTGTAGATTCGGCATTTTGGGTGCAGATTGCACTATAGCGGAGATTGGGAAATGAACCCTTTCCCCACTGTAGTGCGATCTCAGAGTTAGTATATTAAAATGTGGGGGGTGTGGGGGTGCAGCGGGGCTTGCCTCCCTGCATTACGATGTGCATTCGCAGTTGTAGTTCAAAAATCAGCGAATCTGGTTTTCGATATGCTGATTTTTGAACTACGGTGACTTTCGAAGTTTAAATTTCACACTTTAGAGTCGCACAGCAGTGCGATCGTAATTTTGATTTCCGCTTATATGAAGATATACCATTAAAGGATGGCTCCCTGACACCTACAGATTGTCATAACACATAAGAAATGTGGGAATATCATCAATTTAGTCTTACTGTTGCTAGCCACGGTATTGAACTTCGGATAATTTGTTTTGAAGAGGCCTTGTACTTTTCTTCTTAGAAGATGAAGATTTTGAGTCATTGTAGATTCCAAGCTATGACCTACTTGGAGACCCAAATACACAAGGAACTCTACCTTTCTGATTGGTACACATGATCCCCTCACCAATACTGTTTTGCCTTTACTGCATTCAAGAAGGGCAAGAAAGTTACCCAAATTGTCTATAAAAGTGAAAGAACAGGGTCTAATATTTCATATATACAAATGTTCATGCATGCTAACTGCAGCATATGCTCTCATACAGCAGGTATACTGAAATGAATATTGTTACATGCTATTATGTTCCTGCTGTATTTCAAAATTAGCATGCATGCAAGATGTGGATACAATAAATTTCAATTGGTACCAGGCTTACACATTTATGATAAAATGTATTTATTTAACATTTGTTTACTGTGAAAGTCTGACTTGAAATAAGCAAATTTTCAGCAGAGGCTTGGGGGGGGGGGGGATTGCTTCAGATACATGCCTTTGTAATGTAGGAGGAAACCCAAATGAACGCAGGGAGGACATACAGACTCCATAGAGAGGGCACCCCAGCCAAGAATTGAACCAGAGAACCTTATGCTGTGAGGTGACTCTGCAAAAAACTGCACCACTGCACCATCCAGTTAAGTACTGTTGTAAAATTGTCTGATGCTAATCAATGGGATAGAAGAGAAATAAAAGTTAATCAGTTACTTCAACTCAATAACTTACATACTTCTATACTGGTAATCTAAGAAAAAGGAAAAGCAACAACCAGTTACCTATTTCTGATTATACAAACATTATACAGTATCATGGCACTGAATGAAATGCTACCTATACTTAGTTATCCTACATAAAACAGATTTAGTAATTACCATTGCCTTGGGGAATATAAGGGTGTGGTCCAGTTTCAACCAACATAAAATATAGAAGATAGACAATTTTGATATATAAAGTACCTATTAGTTAACAAAGCATGCTGATATCACCAACTCCAAAAGTATCAGAATTAAGTCATTAAATCTCTGCAGATATATGCTAAACAATGCAGAAACCCCCCTCAGAAAGGTAATTTCTTCTACTTTAATTTCAATGAAGAGTGTTTTGTCACTGAGGTTTTTCCAGTTTCAGTGTGATTCCATACACACTAAACCATCTTCAGTTTAGCAGTACTCATCTATTGACTTAGATCTGTCAGAGATTTTACATCAGGCCTAAGTGACTTGACTCTTCTTTGAGTCCACACCTGTGTCAAAGTAAATGTGCTACCCAACTGATGGCATTTAGATATATTTTATTATTTATTTATTCATTTATTTGCATTTGTTTACCGGGAGGTCCACTAGGCCAGTTTGAGCCCACTTTCAGTGCAGGCCCAGGGAGAAAAGCTACAAATTTAAACAGACATACAAATTGCAAAGAGGCAATACAGTAAACAAATATAAAATACTAGGTTACAAAGAACATACAAAAATGTAATTTTAAATATGCAGGACATACAATGCATATCAATCCAATGCCATAGATTATGTAGTACATTTGTGAATGTTGCAGTAGCTAATGAGTAGAGAAGAAAAGATGGTGGTAATGGATTGATTAGACTGAAAGTAAGTCAACAAAAACAGCTCAAGTGCAAAATACTCCAAGTAGAAATAGGCAAAAACACAAATGCAGTAGCTCTGGAGAAAACAGATTCCTTTATTACACCAAGGATAGCACTTTTGTTTCACTTATAATTCCAAACACAGAGACTTCTTCAGGCAAACTTTATAAGAACCAATTACATTTTTATACTTAAGATTCACAGTCACATGCTCTCCTATAATTATAGTCACATGATCCTAAAATTCACTTAAAGTCAACAATATATTATTCTAAAAAACTTTGTTATAACAATCACTACTAACTATACTAAATATGTCTGAAATACTTAATGATACCTAAAAATAACCTGAAACTGCACTTAGTGCTTCAGCCCCTTTCTTTTTTAATTACATAATAAATTATTCTCTATTATTAAGCCCTGGTAGGAAACATGCATTTAGTTTTACTTACCAACAATACTCTAGCCAACTCAATTCTTCTTCCATATTTCTAGGTTGGCAGTGTTATTAAGAGTGTCTAACACTAAAAATTTAAAATTCACTTTAGACTTTTTTTGCTTATAGTGTTTGCTCATAGCATTCCTCTCATCGCCTATTTGAATTGCATATTTGTGCTCATAGATTCTGTTACATAATTCTTGTGTCATTCTTCCTACGTAAAATTAATTACATTCTATATACATACTATTAAATACACTACATTTTTGGCCTTACAACTAAATGTGCCAGGAATTTTCACCTTATGGCTACCCACTTCCACTTCTTCAATGTCTGTATATAACAAATTGCACATATTACAATTTAAACATTTAACCAGTCTTCCTTTACTCTTTTCTACTTTTGAAGGCTTCGATTTAGCTTGAAAATAATTTTTGTAACATTTGGCTTTCTTTTGAACAAATATAGGTTTTTCCCCTAATTTATGTAAAATATCTTCGTTCATCCTAAATAAACTCTAATTTCTAGATATAACTTTCTTAATCACATTAAAATCAGTGCTGTTATGAATAGTCATAACTGTTCCACATGTTTTTCATTTCCCTCTTTTCATTAGCTATTTTCTCATCCCTATTTTCTATCTGTTCTTCAAATATTTTTGCAACTTCTACCTTAGAGTATCCTCTCTTCTCCATCTTCATACAAAAATGTTCAGCCTCCTCCATTAAATCACTGTCTTTTTTAGTTAGACTACTAATGTTCTTCAATTGGCCCTTGACTGTATTCATTTTAGTTATTTTTGGGTGCATACTTGAATAGTATAAATACATATTATTTTGGGCTTCCTTCTTATATATTTTCGTTGCAAGTCTATTTTCATCTTTATATACAGTACTATCCCAAATTGATATGTAAATTTCAAATAAGAACATATGTTGTTAACATTAATTATAAATTCTTCTAATTTTTCTGCTGTTCCCCTCCACAACAAAAAAAACATCATTGATAAAATGGTACACTCTAATAATATATTCGATAAAATGGTACATTCTAATAATATATTCGATAAAATGGTACACTCTAATAATATATTCGATAAAATGGTACATTCTAATAATATATTCGATAAAATGGTACACTCTAATAATATATTTGATAAAATGGTACATTCTAATAATATATTCGATAAAATGGTACATTCTAATAATATATTCTTTAAACTTACATTCAGGTATATGTGCAAGCTCCCAGCCATGGATAAAAACATTAGCATAGCTGGCTGCTAGTGCTGCTCCCATCGCAACTCCATTGATTTGCAAATAAATACCATTCTGAAATGATAGAAAATTGTAACTTAATACAATTTCTATCATTTCCATCAACAGTCCAACCATACTGGAGGAATATATTTTAGTTCTGAGTAACTCTTCCCTCACCGTATCCATCCCGTCTTCATTTGAGATCTTAGGGCATGTGCCCAGTGACTGCGCAGTGCAACTAACAAATGTCCTCATGAATATCTTCAATAACTCTCTGAGTCAGCAAATTGTTCCAAAACACTTCAAGGATACAACAATCATTCCATTATCAAAGAAGTCTCCACCATCTTGCCTAAATGACTACCGTCCTGTAACCCTCACCTCCACAGTGATGAAGTGTTTTGAAAGGCTGGTCAAGGATTCCATATGATCTGGGCTGCCTGCTGATCTTGACCATCTGCAGTTTGCTTAATGAGCAAACCGCTCTATGGCAGATGCCATCTCTCTAGCACTCCATCTATTGCTGGAACACCTTGAGAATAAAAACACCTTCGTGAGGGTACTATTCATTGACTTCAGCTCTGATTTTAACACAGTCATCCCACTTCATCTGGTAATGAAGCTACTCCAACTGGGCATCAACACTCCACTTTGTAACTGGATTCTTGACTTTCTCACAGACACACCTCAGAAAGTGTGTGTAGGAAATAACTCCTCAGATAGCATCACTCTTAACACTGGAGTTCCACAAGGATGTGTACCAAGTCCCTTGCTGTTCACCCTGTTAGCACATGATTGTACAGCCAGGTACAATACAAATCACATCATCAAGTTTGCTGATGACACAACAGTGGTGTGGGCCTCATCAGTAATGATGATGAAACAGCATATAGAGATGAGGTGGAACAATTCATTACCTGGTGTGGAAATAACAACTTAGCACTAAATGTGAACAAGACAAAAGAGATAATTATGGACTACAGGAAAAATCACAAGGAACATTCTCCCCTCACTATCAATGTGGAAACAGTTGAAAGAGTGAGAAACACAAAGTTTCTTGGAGTGTACATCGATGAGGACTTGTCTTGGAACACAAATACAAATGTCATGGTCAAGAAAGCGCACCAGAGGCTGCACTTTTTAAAAAGGCTGAGGACAGCGAATCTCCCATCGGCAGTTCTCACTACCTTCTACAGAGGTACGATAGAAAGCATCCTGACGAACAACCTCATAGTATTGTATGGAAGCTGCTCTACCTCTGAGCACAAATCCCTCCAGAGAGTGGTGAAGACAGCAAAGAGGATCATTAAGGCTACCACCTTACTACCTATCTACGACTTGTACTTATCCAGATGTCCCAGCAAGTCCAGAGGAATAATTAAAGACTGCACTCACCCTACTTACAGACTGTTCCTGCATCTATCATCCAGAAAGCACTTCCGAAGCATACATTTCAGAACAACGAGATTCAGAAACAACTTCTTTCCTAATGTCATCAGGCTCATGAACTCTAATAACCACTACACTTCATGATGTCCAACTAGGCCAGTAGAAACTGTCTCAGTTTGTGCAAGAACCTAGTTACCAGTCTCACCTAATATTTAATGCAATATTCACCGTGACTGTAACTTATAGGCCATCTAGGGCAGTAAGCAATGCAATAAAATATCTCTTCTTTCAGTGCAATACATGCAAATTCATAAATTAACCATAATAAAATACTCTAAGTTCCATAGTGCAATATTTTAATGTTCACAGTGCAATACTCGATGTCTCTTTCTGTGCAAGGATCAATGCAATGTCTTCAAGTAAGTGTTCAGTTCAAAAAGTTTTAAAATGTGTTTCTAATTATGTGCAATATTAGTCTGTCTACCTGCATGTCTGTGATATAATAGCCAGATGTTACATGTGTAAATGTCTGTGAAAATAGTCTATATGTTGTCTGCACATTGAGTCTGGAGATACGGAATTTCGTTCAGTTTTTGCACTTGTGTGATTTCTGAATGACAATAAAGTTTACTTTGACTTTGTATATAAAGATTTAATGCCCATTGTTACTAACAAATCATTCTCATTTACTAAGGCATCCTTTATTTTCACTAAAAAATCAAAACTATCTTTTATGTGTCACATGATTAATAACTAATTTCTGTTAATATTTACCTACAAAAACAGATAGGGCTTCAGTTTTACTATTGGCACTTGCAGCAACAGGTCTTAACAGGGGTTCATTCAAGTTTTTATGGATCTTTGGTATTCCAAACATCCGGCTTATTTTTGGATTATTATTAACTAAATGTTTTCTTGTTCTCTCATCAGTTCTTCCTGTATTGAACCACTCTTCAATATATGCATCTATCATTCCATAACCTATTTTTACCTCTCTCATTGTAATCTTTTTATAATATTTATTATCAGCCAATATTTCATGCACCTTTTCTTCAAACATACTTTTATCAAGTGCCACAAGAGATCCGCCCTTATCTGCTTTTAAGAACAGAATTTCATCATTTTTCATCAAACTATCAAAACATTCTTTCTCCCTTTTTGTCATGTTAAAATACTTAAACTCCATTTCATTCTCTAAAATTTCAATAATCTGTGACTCACAAATGTTTCTAAATCTTTGTGCATAGGAGGGTTAAGCAACTTGGTCTATAGCATTGTAGTTTCTTATTATCTAATTTTTCAAACATTAGATCAACATTCAGTAATCTAACATAATTTCTAAGTTAATTAATAGTTAAGAAGAGTGTAATGTGAATTTAAAATTTTTAGTGTCAGACACTCTTAATAACACTGCCAACCTAGTAAATATAGAAGATGAATTAGGTTGGCTAGAGTATTGTTGGCAAGTAAAACTAAATGCATGTTTCCCACCAGGGTTTAATAATAGAGAAGAATTTATTATGTATTTAAAAAGAAAGGGGTTGAAGCACTAAGTGCAGTTTTAGGTTATTTTTAGGTATTTTTATGTATTTTAGGCATGTCTAGTATAGTTATTAGTGATTGTTATAACAAAGTTTTTTAGAATAATATATTGTTGACTTTAAGTGAATTCTAGGATCATGTGACTATAATTAAAGGAGAGCATGTGACTGTGAATCTTAAGTATAAAAATTGAATTGGTTCTTATAAAGTTTGTCTGAAGAAGTCCCTGTGTTTGGAATTATAAGTGAGACGAAAGTGCTAACCTTGGTGTAATAAAGGAATCTGTTTTCTCCTGAGCTACTGCATTCGTTTTTTTACCTATTTAGACTGAAAGTAAGGTAGAGGCATTTGAGCCTTTACTACGTTAGTAGCAAGATTAAATTGGGTGTATAGTTAGCTACATGCTAATATATAGATTACTTCTAAGTGGCTGTGTTTCTCATGATAGGATATTTTAAGCTGACAGCTCAGAGTAGATATATGCTAATTTGGGGAAAATCTGTATGGGGAAGGAAGATGGAGATGAACTGGAGAAATGGCTAGGCTAGGTAAGACTGGGTTTTATATGGTTAGTCCTAGTACATGTACATTGCCAATGGGAGGTCAGGTGTTGTCTCATGGATGTCTTAAAGTTCTCAGGGTTGCTAGGAGTCCTGAGTGCTGAGGGGAAATTCAAAGTCAGATGACATTGGATTTCACATTTTTGTTTCTCTGGATAATTACTACTTACAGATATAGCAATAATATGCTTGCATATTCAAAAAATGTTTTTTCTTATCTGGCATATTTCTGTTAGGTAAGGTTATGCCATTAGTATGGCAAAGCTTGATTACGTTAAATAAACGCGTTTGAATCAACATGAAAAAACTGGAATTGAATAAAAGGAAAGTATACTAGTGTATTACTACTTCTTTCAAGAAATATTAAATGGGTGAAAGATAGTGAACAATCAGGAAAACATTTTTTAGCATGAGGACAGTAAAATGTTTGTATTCACATAAACAAAGACATTTTTAAAAGTGGAACTCTAGATTTATTTAACACTTACCTTGCTGTTAAGGAAACTATTGACTGAGTGTATTAATTATTGATTGAGTGTATTGAATGTAAACAATGTAAATAAGGCATTGTGCAAGACTAAACATGCAACTGACAGTCCAAACTTAAAAGTAAGTAAAACTAGAATTGACTCAGGAAATGAGGAAAGTTGCCATACCACAGTAATTTTGTAGAGGATTTAAGCTTATTATTAATCCATTTCTCTTGAGGGGGTATAATTAAATTCTAGCTTTACTGTACTCCAAAGAAACAACTTGATTTAAAGCATGCATTTCAATTTTTACTTGATTTAAAGCATGCATTTCAGTTTTTACATTTATACTTGTAGCATGGTCTTTAGTATTACCAACACCAAGCTGATCCCCTCCTCTTACATTTGAAAAAAATCAGCAGATTTCTAGGCAAAGTTTTTTTAAATCTGTATACTGCTCACATTTCTAACATTTGCACTTTACTTTTGCTATCAAGTTCAAAGCAGAGCTTTAAGTATGATGTAAATAATGCATGTGTGCTGTCCTTGGTTTGTCAGTATTAAAAGTCAGTTTAAATTTTTTATTGCTTGCAGTTCATGTGTTATCCCAGCCCTAACCAAATGTTATTTCTTTAATTAGTCATAATCCATGTACTCAGATCCTTTCATGCCCATATATATGTTTTCATTTTATCTGGCTGGCAGGATTCTTTGCCTTTTACTGCTTGGTCACAGTTTTTTAGGGTGGTTCAATGCTCAAAAGTGAACAGATATGAATCCTGGTTATCTTCCTTAGTTACTTTCTTTGGAACTTGGGGTGGCAGCTGCATTAGCCAGCACAGCTGACTGTTGCTGTACCTGCACCCGCTTTTTGTCAGTCCTGATTTGGGACTTTGCAAATCTATTTATTAAGTCCTCCGTGTTTAGTAGTACCAAGAAAACACTCCAGGAACAGAAATAAAAATGCTTCAGAGACAGAACAATAACTGCATGGTTGGGAATGGGTAGCCCAAATATGGTTTGCATTCGGCAGCAGAGGGAGTGTGAGGATTGGGTAATGACAACTTTTTGGCCACCATGTCCATTCATGTACCACCAGTGGAAAATATAAGGAACACTGGAGGCAGTGAAATTAAAAAAATACATATGTTTTATAATATACATCCAACAAAAATAATAAGTTCTTTTTTGCTTCTGAGCTTCCATGATATAAAACAAATGCTGCCATTAAGCTTCCAATTAAAAAAAAAAAAAAACAGTAACTTTTTAGTTGGGTTTTCATAGTCCATACAGCTTCTACAACCAGTGGGCTGTCTATAAACTGTTTTGGATCTGGCTCTCACCAAGGCCTCAGTTTCAGCTTTCTGGTATATGCACTCCAGAATAATCCCAAATGTAATGGCTTACTCCACACCTCCAAAGTCATTCTTCTAAGTGATTCTCCAGCTGGGGAACTAAGTTCCTCATTTTTGCCCTTCAGGCTACTTCCTTTTATATTGCTGTAATTGATAATTAATACCTTGTTACCAGGTATTGCAGAGGGTTAACCAGCTAACTGTTAATGAGAATGTTGCCATACTTCCACTGCAACATACATGTATGCACTGTACTTCTGTCATGTTATTTACACACACACATACACACACACACACACACACACACACACACACACACACACACACACATACACACACACACACACACACATATATATATATATATATATATATATATATATATATATATATATATATATATATATATTTTAAAAAATGTGAATGCTGATAGCAGACAACCCTGACTTACATGCATCAGTTAAGATTGTGAATTACAATAAAACAGGGTAATTATGGCTAAGGTATATTTGTGTAAGTTGTATAATATCTGTAATAGGGTGTCCAAACATTTGCAATACAGTAATATCTAAAAAAAATACATTTTCAGGTAATAACATTAAGGTATTTGTTTGGAAATGGCATAAGTACCATTTACAATTAACCTTAATATGACACATTCATCCATGAGTAAATCAGTTATTAAATTATTAATAATCAATTATTAAATTATAATTAAAATATAAATTATGAAACTGTAACAGCAGAAACAAAATGTTAATACCTTGGCTGAGATGCACAATGTAATACCTCTATACATATTAAAAAATGGAAAAACTGAAAGGGTAAGAGAGAGAGAGAGAGAGAGAGAGAGAGTGAGAATGAGAGAGAGAGAGAGAGAGAGAGAGAGAGAGAGAGTGAGAGAGAGAGAGAGAGAGAGAGAGAGAGAGAGAGAGAGAGAGAGAGAGAGAGAGAGAGAGCGAGAGAGAGAGAGTAAAAAGGTTAAAGTCTTTAACATTGAGGTAGATAAAAACAATGCTTAGAGGAGCTGCAACTGTTGAATGTAGAACTACTGTAATACTCCCACAGCTGTCAAGTTATCCTTAGCTTTATTTGTTACTCAAACACTAAATGCACCTCTATCCAAAAACACTCACATTTTGTAGGGGAAAAGAAAAGTAGATCTCAAGCTTTTCTCTCATAATTCCTTCCTAATGGCTGTGTATGTCCTTTTTTGCCTCATGATTTATGATGGAAGGTCCGCAAAAAAATGGAAACATGTATCCTTCTAGTGCGAATTATGAAATTTTCACATTGGCTACTAATACAACAGCCCTGTCTTATGACTTAAAGCAGTTACTGATGACTGCACCAGAAAATCAGTCTTTGCTACACCAATTAACAGCAATCTGAAGGAGCCTGTCCAAAATAATAGAATAATGAAAACTGTTAGCTGAAGAATCTAAAGGTTGATGTAAAATGCTTTGGAAGGTCTCTTAAAGCCTGGGTGTATTGTCCCAAAACTAATCACCCTACAACTAGCAAACATTTTCTTCTAACTCTGACGTCAAAGTCCAATAACTTAGTTTTATAATTGCTTTGAACTTGTTTCAGTACATTAGTGTTGCCAGCATTTTAGCTTTCCTAGAAATTGTGGCTAGTTAAGTTGTCGTTGCCTGGATGATTTTCAGATATTTAGTTTCTAAGTCCTTGAGTTCATTGTTTAAGCTATTGCTTGTGCTTATATGCTCCTCTAAGGTCTCTATTGTGTCACATATTTGCTGATTTTTCTGAAACACTGATATTATTGTATTTGTATCCACTTACTTCTAAATTACACATAACTGCTATGTCACTATTAGGTCCAGAGTTACTTCAGGACATCAATTGAAAACTAGTTTTTGCAGCAAAAATGTTGGTAAAATTAGTAGAAGACAATGTCACCAGATGATAACAAAGATGTAGTAATTTCAGATTCATTGTTAATGGTTTCTGTTTGAGGTAAAAATATTTGAGCTTGAAAAGCTGCATTCACCATTAATATAGCTGGTATCTTAGTAGAGAGCATGGTTTTAGAGTCCTTGGGTGCATCAACATTGCTTCCTATTTCAGACTGCTTCTTAACATGTTGGAAATGACTTTTGTACTTGGAAGTACATCTGGCTTAAATGGGCTGGCCAAAGAAAGGATATTGTTTTTTTCATTTTTTTTAAATTAGGCATGTCTAAGAATCAAAGACAAGTAAAACAAACTGCTCTATGGAAAGTTCTAGTAATAGATAGCATTATTAACAGGTAACCTACCCAACAATATTCAACAGTATGTCACAATGCTGATGACGATACAAAAAGTTAAAACTAATAGTAAAAAGGAAGATAAAATACAAATCTCAAGTTGGAGTTCTGATTCAAACCACACCGGCACAGAATGGATATACTCATGCCCACACAGAACTCTGCATACTGTCTATACCCTCTCCTCACCAAAAACATAGTTATTCTCAGACTTCAGAACACCAAACCTTTAATCTCCTTAAACTCTATCCAGAACACCAAGATGTATCAAACTACTATCAAAAGAATCTTTCATTTTTTTTCAGATCTAGCCCCATAACTAAGCATCATTGCACCACACTCCTGAGACCAAAGTAAATTGAATTATCAGCTCATGCCATATTGCTTCTCCTGACTGCTTTGTAAACTCATTCTTATCAAATGCTGCCTTCACATAAAAAATAAATAAAATAAGATCTTTCATTTAGTTATACTTTTGGTAAAGAGGCTTTTCTAAAATATTATTTGCCAGTTGGAGCTATTTGCCTTTTAGTATCCACAAAGGAAAAAAATATACCCAAAATTCAGAATAAAACTTTTTGGATACCTGTAAGAAACCTATACCTGTCCTGCTCTTACAGATAATGGATGACTAAAATGCTCTCTCTACCGCCAGCTACTACTGTCTGACTTTATTACTATGCAACTTTTAAGGATGTTTTTCCTGGTGAAGTATTACCTCTTGCTTGTGTAGATATACATTAGAATAATAAACATGCATTTCTTGTAAGTGTGACTGTTTTTCCTTCATTTTTTCCAGTACATCCCTTTGCTAGATGCATGGAAATTTGGCCCAGCTCCCTTGATGATTAGGCCACCCCCCACCTACCAAACGGACATGTTTGTTTCCCTTGAAGAGCACCATCCAGCAGCTCATTTATTCCCTGGGGCAAGACTCGGGTGAACCTGGAGGGGAAGACATCACCTGTGTGCAGAGGGTAGCTTTTTATTTATTTTTTTTAATTGAGCTATAATCCTCTGCACATGCTGACTGCTGGCATCCAAAGGGTTTGACATGCAATGGAGCTTTATGATGTGACATGTTATATTGGTACTACTTCCTTGTAGATAAGAGGCTGTGTGTGATCCCCATTCTATACTGGGGATTCTATCATGGGAAATATACCTTCAACATGTGACCCGCCACTTCTTTCATAGAGAGGTGAGCAGGCCACGCCTTAGCATTTCTCTCCTTCCCCACACCAGCTCCCAGAGGTACCATTAATTTTACTTGTATTGCCAGGGATGTAGTTAAGGCTTTATCCCTGTATGCCAGCAAAGCATGCAGGGATAAATTAAGCATACATTAAATAAACTGTCAGCTGTATCAACCAAGCCTATATGAAGAAATGTAAACTGAAACAAACGTAATTTTCATGACCTGAAACTCAGTCACTACATTAAGGTTGTGGCTGAAAAGGGTCATACGACCAGGCTCCCCACCCTGTTAACAAAATAAAATAAATAAAAATAAATAATAGCCATCAGACTTTATATTAAGAATTGTCAGGATGGGAAAATGAGTAAGGGAGGATTCAGAGAATATGCCACAAAAGCTGGAGAAAAATACAACAGGGATGGATATGAAGTCATAGCTAGGGTGGGGTGAAGGGGTGGCTGCCTGGGGCACAAGCTGTTATGGGGTATGGTTGCCAGGTGCTGATTACATGCGAGTGCAGTGCTGGCATTGTTTTTTGAAGTTGTAAGAGTATTGTGGTTTGACAAAAAAATGTTAATACTGCACTTGTAGTCACAGCTGACATGCTGAAGGGCTCGGTGTGCGTGTGACTTAACTGTAGCAAGCTGCTTGTTATTGTACATATGCACATACATGTGTTTGAGAGAGGAGGGGTTAATAAGATGTGTGTGTGATTTAACTGTAGTAAGCTGCTTGTTATTGTACATATGCACATACATGAGTTTGAGAGAGGAGGGGTTAATAAGATGTGTGTGTGATTTAACTGTAGCAAGCTGCTTGTTATTGTACATATGCACATACATGTGTTTAAGAGCGGAGGGGTTAATAAGATGTGTGTGTTATTTAACTGTAGCAAGCTGCTTGTTATTGTACATATGCACATACATGTGTTTGAGAGAGGAGGGGTTAATAAGATGTGTGTGTGACTTAACTGTAGCAAGCTGCTTGTTATTGTACATATGCACATACATGAGTTTGAGAGAGGAGGGGTTAATAAGATGTGTGTGTGACTTAACTGTAGCAAGCTGCATGTTATTGTACATATGCACATACATGTGTTTGAGAGAGGAGGGGTTAATAAGATGTGTGTGTGATTTAACTGTAGCAAGCTGCTTGTTATTGTACATATGCACATACATGTGTTTGAGAGAGGAGGGGTTAATAAGATGTGTGTGAGATTTAACTGTAGCAAGCTGCTTGTTATTGTACATATGCACATACATGTGTTTGAGAGAGGAGGGGTTAATAAGATGTGTGTGTGATTTAACTGTAGCAAGCTGCTTGTTATTGTACATATGCACATACATGTGTTTGAGAGAGGAGGGATTAATAAGACTTGATACAAGGTGAGATAGAAGTTTTGCAGAACAGAGACACATGAACTGGAAATCCAGGGAAAAGTTTGAGAGTTTTTAATCAGGTAATTTACTGCCCAATTGCAATATCTGCTGCTGGCTAGTTGAGACTTGACAGTGATTCTGAAGCTCTGTTTGAAGGCATGTTTATGAGTGTTAAGAGGAAGATTCCACTATTTTGTTATTTAAACACATCAGGTTGTCATCTTGCATGTTGGTGGGTGGTTTAACTTGTGCTAAGGAGGCACCAGTGGAGTTCAGAGATCAAGATGGAGTGTTCCAAGTCAGTATCTTAAATAATAACTGGCATTTGTTGGCGTATAGAAGCCTGTGAGTCAGTATTGGGTGAGCTTCAGATATTTTGAATATTCTCACCAGGTTAGTTTGTTTAAGGCTTCAGAATAGTGAGTGCAGGAAAGTGAATCACCAACAAAGCGCACAACTCTATTAGAGGCTAATTCAGGCTTGTTGTTGGTGGACGTGTAAAATTTAGGTAGTACATAGGAAATGAACAAGAGGCTGGGTAGTTTGAAGTAAAGCCTGCAGATATTCTACAATAGGCTGTCATGTACAGTTTGCCAAGCATTTGATTAGTGTTTGTCAAAATATAGTTGATGCAGAAATCAAAGTTAAATTAATTCTCCAAGATTACCCCAAGAGGCTTTGCATGTTTCAGATTTTAGATCGGTGAGTGATCCATGCATACTTCTCAACTATCCAGATTTTGAAGAGATACCCTAATGCTTTTTCAAACTTGTGCTCCATGACTCTAAAATGGTAAATTATTTTGTAAAGTTCTTATCTGATTGCAGTAGCTTTTATAAAGCACCCTTAAACTGAGATGTTTTCCTCTAGTTAATTTTGTTTTCTCCCTAGTTCTGGAGGTAAAAGCTGAGACCTGTAACGTGGAAGTAATAAGCAGGTCACTCACAGCATGGATGATAGATGTAGACTAAGTTCAAAGCCCTTTGTTACACCCAGAGTGGCTTGGCAAATGGGGGACATGGTATCATATCATCTCATGTTATAGTCTGAGGTATCCCCTGAGCCAGTGGGTAGTATGAATAGACAGTCTAATAGCTTGTTTTGAGGGAGCTGGTAGCTGAGAGTAAGAAATATTTGACAAGTCAATAAGCAAAGTAAGAGCAGTACTGTCATGGCTATACATTCAGCTTATATAAATTCACCTGATTGAAGCAGAGCTGTCTCAGTTCTGTGATCAGAATAAAATTCTTGTTGAGAGTCAGAAAGTTGCATTAATTTAATGATAAAAATAGGAATGTTTGCATTTTTCCAAAACATTGAAAAGAGGTCACAGGAGGGCTGTAGGCTGATTGTTCCTGTGTTTAGATGAAGGACTACCTTTGTGTAAAGGTATTATGACTGCTGAATTTCAGAGTTTGGGATCATGTTGATCAGGTGTACCTTGGATTGTCAGAACGACAATGAGGAAGGAGATGGAAGGAGCAGCCATCTTTAAAAAAACGAGGAGGCATGAAATGAGCAACCAGAGAACAAAATGTATGTTGGTGTGTGTGTGTGTGTGTGTGTGTGTGTGTGTCCAAGCATAGTTCACAAGACTATGTAAGTTGTTGTGCAAAGTTAGTGAATCCAGACAATGTGGTAAGTGTACGTTCATGTCAGTCATGTGTCATATTTTTAAAATATGCAATAAATTGTTTTGGTCTTACAGTAGAATTCATGAGAAGAAAGTCACTTGACTGCCTGGAAAGCATTGTGTCTTTCTATTTATTATCATGTTTTTAGTGCAATCTCTGGCTTTGCTAAGCAGGTTAAAGGAGGCATTAGTAGTGATCTTGTGCTACTCATATCACAGTTTGTCTCTGCAGGACACTTGTATAATAATCTCTGGTAAGATTCTGGGAAGGGACCTTAATTTCATTTATAGTGGTCTTATAAGGGCAAAGTTGTTGAGGGCAGAAAGATGGCATTGAAAAGCAGAATCCAAATGGAGACTGAACAGCAAAGTCCACTACAGACTATGAGGATGAATCATTAGCTTTGACCTTATGAAGGCTTCTAGAGACGGAGTAGTGACATGCTTTCAAAATCTTGAGTTGTGCCAGCCCAAACAACTGTGTAGTTGTTGTGAAAGCAGGTCTGGGGACAGTTTCAGTGGCACAACAGGTAGCAAACTCACCTTTGCTGCTGGAAGACCAAAAGTCTGTGGGTTCTAGTCCCATTGCAAATGATTGGACTAAGCTTCAAATTGCTGACACTACAGTACAACTTTCAAGAGGGCTGAACTCCAGAGTGCGCTGCCCTTTGGATGAAATACTAAACCAGGGTCCCATCTGCTTGATTTGATGGTAGCATAGGTGGATATAAAATATACCACTGCACCTGTTGAAAAGAGTAGGTGGAGCCTGGTCAAATTTCCTGTATTCGTGTCGATACCATTTGTGGTCTCCCCTAAAAAGAAGCCATTAGCCTAGTGGGACTAACCTGATCAACAAGGAGTAAATAAATAATAAATAAGTAAATGCTTGCATCCCTCATGGCCACCAGTTTATATTTAATGCTGGACATGTGCCACTGCTAGTGAGGCCTCAATGGTAATGTTACAGGAATCACATGGAAGATAAAGACAAGTGATCATAATTCTCATGCCTTCATATGAACAGAGGTGAGGACAAGCTTTTTATAAACCGAACAAAAGAGTTGAAGTGGTAGGATGTTGTGTTGTGAAGAATTTCTGAGAATGGCAGTCACATCATCAACCTCTTTGTATCTTCTGCCCTATCTTAACTTGTTAAGGTCTAGCTGGAAGTGACAATTCACTCTCCAGAATATCAGATATTAGTCAACTTGCTTCAGCTTATAGGTTCACAGGTTGGTACTAGGCTATTGGCCCTAGGGCCTATACAAGCTTAGCCATAACAATTCCCTGGCTATTTCTTCCCACACTATTTACTTCCCTGGACCCCTGTTTAGAAGGGTGACTGACATGATACCCGGGGTGAATTTCCTTTCTCCCATCCAATCGTCAAGGTTCCTTTTGAAGAGGGCCAAAGAGGCACTCTGCTTGACATGTATGGGCAGTCTATTCCAGAGTGTGGGGAGTCTCTGGGTCAGGAACCTATCCCTCCAGCATGTTTTGTTTATTGTGATGACAAGGTTTAGATCCCTGGAGTGTGTGGCTCTGAGGGACTGGGATTTCTTTAAGTGTAGCATGTCCAACAGCTCTGGGTTTGACATGGCCTTGTATGTTAAGCAGAGATCGCCCCTGAGTAGATGATATGTGACAGAGTATAGCTGGAGTTTTTTAAGGTGGTCAGCGTAGGGCATCTGCTTTAGGCCTGTGATTCTTTTAGTGAGGTATTTCTGTGGCCTTTCCAGTTGTTTCAGATGTCTTGAGAGGTACATACCAAATGGGAATTGTATTCTATAATGGGTCAAATGAGGGATGAGTACAGTGGGACAATAACCTCCTTTTTTCTGGGTGAAAAGCCCTTAGTGATGAGGTGTGCCACATAGAAGGATTTCCTGACTGTTGTGGCAATGTGGTTATCAAAAGTGAGACCACTGTCCACCTGTGTCCCTAAGTCTCTTATCACACTTTCGGTGTTTAATGTACTGCACCCTATGTGGTAATTCACTGGTACATGTTTTTTCCCAAAGGAGATAACTATACATTTCTTGGCATTGAGCTTGAGCCCATGGTTCTGGCACTAAGCATCTGTTTCTGTAATTCCCTTTTGTAGAGTATTCACATCATTTGGGGATTCAATAATGGCTCCTAGTTTGCAGTCATCTGCAAACTTTGTTAGCCAGAGTCCCTTAGTGTTGGCCTGTACTTCAGAGAAGTAGATGCCAAACAAGAGTGGTCCCAGGACTGAACCCTGAGGTGCTCTACTTCTCACTTGTCTGGAGCTGGATTTGGAGTCGGCTACTTTTACAGTGTGGGTTCTGTCAGTAAGCCAGTTGGCAACCCATCGAGTGACATAGAGATTAATGCCCAGCTTAATAAGTCTATCTAAGATTCCAGAGTGGGGGATGGTGTCAAAGGCCTTGGCGAGGTCCAGATAGGCTGTGTGGACCGCCTTATCCTCGTCCACAGCTCTTGAGACCGATTTGAAGAAGTCAGTCACTTTCACGAGACAAGATAGGCCCTTCACTAACCCAAACTGGGTAGGGTCCAGTGTTTGAAGGTTGCCAATGTCTTTGTTTATAAGTTCCATGATAATACGTTCCATGGTATTGCAGATCAGGCTCGTCAGACTGATGGGGCAGTAGTTCCCGGAATCCAAAGTGGATCCCCCCTTGTGGAGTGGGATAACTGTAGCTGTGCGCCATTCAGTGGGCATGAAGCCTGAGGTGAGGCTATGATTAAACATGACACTTAGGTGAGGTGCCAGTTCATTTTGTAGTTCATGTAATACACAGCCTGGGATGTCATCTGGTCCCATGGATGCTGTATTCTTAGCTTTGGAGAGTGAATTTTTTACCTGTGTGGCCATTATTACCAGCATTTGGCAATCTTCCAGTATTGAGATGGGCCTTTTAGGGTGTGAGAGGGGGGTGAAGTTGGCACTGAATTGATCTGTCAGGATATTGGCAATATCCTTGGGATCACTATATTTAATGCCATTCTGTTGTAGCTCAGAGCAGATCTGAGCATTGCCATTTAGATTCTTGACATAGTTCTAGAATGCCTTGTGGTTGTCTTTGGAATCTTTTTGAATTTTATTTTCATAACTAGCTTTGGAGGATTTTATGAGGGATCTCAGCTTCTTACTGAGGCTGGTAAGGGAGTTTTTTGCATCCTGGGATTTTCCTCTTTTCTGCAACAGTTTCTTCCTTTTGTTGTAAAGTTTGTTTATGGCAGAGGACCACCAGATTGGCTTCCTTTTTTTGGAGGAGACCATCTTGGTTCTATTTGGGATGGTATGATTCATGCATGAGTGGATGTGCTCGTACGCACCTTAGTATAGGATTCAGCAGTCGAACTTTCAGTTCCCATCTACATGGGTGTCATGAAGTTTGTCACTTCTGACTTGAGTAGCATGAAGTTGGCTTTGAGAAGTTTTTTATGGAGGTTTCCTTACTGGGGGGTGGGGTTGGGTTGTGGATGTTAAGGGTGATTAACTTATGGTCAAACCTGACCAATGAGTGGGTGACCATAGGTGTGAAGCATCAATTTCCCATGTTGGTAATGACCAGGTCTAGGATATTGGAGCCTCTGGTGGGACTATGGATTAGTCGATCCAGGGCATTGGAATTTATGAATTCCAAGAACCATTGGGCACAGGTGTTGGTACATGACTAGTTTTCCCAGTTAATGGCAAGGTAGTTGAAATCACCCAGTATTAGGGTGTTTGGTTGTATCTTAATATTTTCCAGTATGTTTAGAAAGGTGTAGTGAGAATCTTGGGGCATGGTGGGGGATCTGTAGAAAGCTACAATTTGGATTGCAGACTTACCTAGTGTTAGTTGCACCTGGAGAATTTCAGATGCATTGTGTTGGGAAACTAGCCTGGTGGTGCGAATATCCTTGGTGAATATGGACACTCCTCCACCTTTAGTGTTTTGGTCCTGGATGGTGGCCGAAAAGTGTGGTAAGAGTTGTAGCCTGGTATTGCAGGGGTGCTCTCTGGTGCTTTGAACTAGGTCTCAGTTACTGCACAGATATCGATGTTCTCCATTTTTAGGAGTGCCTCGAGAGAGTGCATTTTGAGGTTTAGACTTCTAGCATTGAGTAGCATTACCTTCAGAATTTGCATGCTTGTACCTGTTATGGTGGTGGTTTTGTCCTTTGAACGTTGCCTAAAAAAAGGCACTATAGGGGTGGCAAGAGCCTTAGCCAGTAACCTGAATCCCAGGAGCAACAGGTGCAGACCATCTCTGGCAAAGAATTGTGGTCTGTCGAACATGTCATCCCAGGCAGACAGATACTGGATCCCCTTTGAATGACACCAGAAGCTTAGCCAATTGTTGAAGTCAATAATTTTGTCCTTATACTGTGGTATCATTCTGGGTGAAGGGAGGATGCTTCTCAGGGCTTGGGTCATACCTGCCTGGGCCACTTGAGCTGAGAGCTCTTCCATGTCTCTTTTCATGTAGTCCAGGGAGGTACGTCTCAAGTCATTCACTCCAACATGGACAATGACAGAGTCATATTTGTACTTGTTGTGGAGTCACTTGAGCGCATGTGTTATGTGGCGGCTCCTGGCACCCGACAGGCAGCTGACTGTAATTTTCTCCTTGTTCAGCCCGGTGAGTGGGACATCAGTGTGCTTGACTATAGAGTCACCTATGACTAAAGTGTTAGGTACATTGTCTTGCCTTAGGGGCTGTTGCTGGGTGGCACACTGGTGTTGTGAGCTATGTGACACTTTGGTTGTGATTGGTGTTTGTCTGCAATTCAGCTTCGGAGGTTCTTGTTGCTTGGGGAGGTTGCAGTTAAGGGCCTCCGCATATGTGGATTTAATAAAAACAAAACACCAAAGGAAACCAAGAAAATGCGAAACCAGCAACAGCAACAGAGTGAAACCAGGAATAGCGTAACACAACTTTATTTTCCGCTTTCGTCCGTAGACTTCATCAGAATGCAGAAAAGTAACAAAATCATGCCTTAAATACACCAGCTTGACTTAATCAGTGATAATCATTCAATTAACCATTTTAATAATTTAAAAATATATATGATAATGAATATCAAATAAACATTATAAAATGTTACAAAATTGTGTATGCATATAAAATGCTTATCAGAGTCATTTTATGTAATATGTAAACAAATAAAATCGTTGGTTTTATCCACCCTCAATTTCTGATGTCTCAAATAACATTTTACATTGATGGACTCATTAAGCCCAGGGGGGTGGTCTGACTTTAATTTAATTTGCCAGAAGGTTTCCCTCTCTAACAAAAAGTTTCTAAAATCCCCCTCCCTCATATCCTTGTAGCATACTTCTAAAATAGAAAATAAAAATTTGTTAAAATCCCTGCATACAATGCTGTGTTTAAAGAGGGCATTTTTATCATCTTCGTCTTAATACAGTACAAATGCTCCCTAATCGTACTCTAAGTTCCTCGTTGACATTCCTATATAAAATGCCGTGCAAGAGGAGCACAAGGCTATGTATACTATGCCAGAGGTGCGGCAATTTACATAGCCCGGTACCGAAAAAACTTTATTGGAGGTGATGACAGAAATATAGGGTCCAACAGAAATGAACCTACACATGTTGCACCCATTGCAACAGTGCATTCCTTTCTTAACTGTTAATCTATTATCCTTGGAAACCCTACTTTGTGTCAGAATACTTTTAAATTGCATTCGTTTCTCTGGACAACCAAAGGTTTGTCACCTAAAATGTGACACATTTCAGAATTACCTCTAATTACCCTCCAATTTTTATTCAGAATATCCTTGATGTATCTTGTGTCAGAGCTCATTCCCAAAGTACACACTGTCCCAGTAGTTAATATGCTGTTGGTTTTAACTAGTTTAGTGTTGTTTTGTTATTCGTTAAACACAGTATAGGTGCAAAATCAGTGTTGCGTCTATTAAAAACGTCTGTAGCAATATCAGTAAGTTCAACCAATGGAAAACCTCTGTCTGTAAAAAGGGAAATGATGAAACCAAATTCATTTAAGGCATCAGAATATTTGGACGTCAGACGACTGGCTCTGATAAACTGGCCTTTGGGAATGTTTGAAATAACATGTTTTGGGTGCCCACTACTGTAATGGAGATACCCATTGTTAAAAGTTTGTTTTCTGTGGATGGAACTGTGTAATCTCCTTTCATCATCGTCCCAAAATAAATTAACATCCAAAAAATCTATATTAGCACCATTGCCACCTATAGTAAATTGGATAAATGTTGAGTAAGAATTCATGTCTTTAAGAAACAAATCTAAATTCAAGTCCTTACGATCCATGATAAAAAATAAATCGTCTATAAAGCGACAATGGAACATAATATGATACTTCTTAGCTAATATAGGCATGAAATCACACTCCCACATCGCCATAACTATATTGGCATATGCAGGAGCAGCTGGAGAACCCATAGCTGCTCCCTTCTTTTGTCTGTAATAAGTCTGTTCAAATACAAAAAATTGTTTTCTAAAATCATCTCCAAAAACCTGCATATTAAAGAGACTGTTCTTGGTGAAAAACCATGATAATGTCTCGATAAATAATTGTTCACTGCTTCTATTCCTGATTCATGAGGAATACACGAATACAGTGAAACAACATCCGCAGTAACCATCACGTGTAACATGGGATCAAAACAACATGTTGTCAAAAATGTGTTTAATTTTGTTAAAAAATGCCAAGAATCTTTTAAAAAAGACAATTCTTCTTGAATGGTGGAACCAAGTAGTGCATCAATGACAAGAGCCAAACCTTCAGTGATGGAATGTGGTGAAGACACAATTGGTCTTAAAGGAGGATTTAATAAAGATTTGTGAGATTTGGGAATTCCAAAAAATACCCCAATACGTGGATGTTCAATTATACAGAAATCATACAATTCACCACTGATGTCACCTTCCATGAAGGCTTCATATAAATATGAATGTATGGCTCCTTGTCGTTTGTGTATCTCAAAAAGGGAAATTAATTCATATTCTTCTGTATAATTGAGAACCTTCAAAATCCCTTCTCTATAGGATTCCTTTGTCATAACCACAATGTTGTTACCTTTATCACTCTTCATAAATCTCATCCTATCACATAATGATTTCAAATTATGCAAAGCCTTCATCTCATTGACTGTAAGATTATGGTCTATTTGTCGTTTCTCATTTAACAAATGTGCAACATCTTGTAAACAAAATTCCTCAAAGATGTTTAATGTGTGGTGTAACCTAGGACTATAAGTAGATGGTTTTAAAAAAACCTTGTTGGTTCTGGATACATCATGCAACAAATACTGCAGGTTGAGTTTTCTCACATATTTTTTTATGTCCACAGTAGTTTTAACATATTCAGCCTTGAATCTGGGTACAAAATTCAACCCCAATTTTAAAACATCAAGCTCTACAGAAGAAAAAACATGATCCGTCAAATTTATGACACTAAGAGCACTATTTGAATGTCCTAAGTTTCGTCCCCCGACGACTGGGAATTCAAAAAAGTCCGGCTTCTAGTGATGACAGTCTTTAATGTCTGTTGTTTTTTATTATTGATGTTATTAGAACCCATAGAGGAAGTTCCCAAGGACCCACTAGCACTATTTACATTTGAACTAACATTTGACTTGTTACCAACAGATTTTTCAATACCATGTTTAATGGTATCAGTTCCCAAAACAAAATCAGTGTCAGTCTCATTTTCAACAGGCGCTGTGCGTTCTCCGTTCCCCCTTGGAACAAGTGTTTCATTACCTACTCTCTTTGATGGTGCCCCAAACGCACCTGCTGGTTGAAACACTAAAGAGCTTTTAGCCACATGTCCTGTGGGTTTATGATGGCTAATGAACCCGACTTTCTTTGTCCCATAGCCGTTTGATTGCCCAATATTTTGGCGATCATTGTTGTAGACCCTGGTGGTTTTGTTTTTATCAAACGGGCCAAAATTGATGAAAACGGCATTGGATTCATATGCCTGAATGTCCCGTAACAGTTTATTATGCTTCCTGTTAACATTTTCGTTAAAAGACTGATTCAAATCATGCAATAACGTGTCAAAAAATTCCCCAAATTCAGTATCATTAAACACTTCCCTGAAAAATAATTCCAGAGAAAGAATTTCTTCCTTAACCAGTGATAGTTTTTTGATGTTATTATCCACCAGCAGGTTTAAAAATTTCAAACCCGCTTCGTTAAAGAACTCAGTCAAAATCTGAAAAAACGGATCTTCCGTTTGTACTCCATTGGGGCACTTGAAAAACCTTAGCCCCTTTGGAACGATCTGCAACTCTAAACATCTCAAGAAATAACAATTTTCAAGATAAATGGAGTTGTACCTTTGAAGCAGCTTGTAGAAATGTTCCTGTTTTTCAGAAAAGTTCCGGTGCCACATTGTGTTGTTGTTAGTTCCTTCTTGCTTGCCACAGGACCCAAAAGGATTTTCCGCACGGTCAAAGAAATGTTTCAACGTCGCCTGACCAATGATGCGTTCTTCCCTCATGCCTGCGACCGTAACACCGGTGGTGTTATGGGCAACCTTAGGTGGGTTGTCCAAACATATAACAGTGTCCAATTCTTGGAAGGAACCTACCGGACTCGATGCCTTGATTGTGGGTTCTTTACCACTGGCATTGGTAATGAGAATTTGCAAAGACCCCTTTATGTCAGCCAAGGTCAGTCTTTTAACGAAAATGTTAACAGGAGCGTTTGGGGCACCATCAAAGAGACTAGGTAATGAAACACTTGTTCCAAGGGGGAACGGAGAACGCACAGCGCCTGTTGAAAATGAGACTGACACTGATTTTGTTTTGGGAACTGATACCATTAAACATGGTATTGAAAAATCTGTTGGTAACAAGTCAAATGTTAGTTCAAATGTAAATAGTGCTAGTGGGTCCTTGGGAACTTCCTCTATGGGTTCTAATAACATCAATAATAAAAAACAACAGACATTAAAGACTGTCATCACTAGAAGCCGGACTTTTTTGAATTCCCAGTCATCGGGGGACGAAACTTAGGACATTCAAATAGTGCTCTTAGTGTCATAAATTTGACGGATCATGTTTTTTCTTCTGTAGAGCTTGATGTTTTAAAATTGGGATTGAATTTTGTACCCAGATTCAAGGCTGAATATGTTAAAACTACTGTGGACATAAAAAAATATGTGAGAAAACTCAACCTGCAGTATTTGTTGCATGATGTATCCAGAACCAACAAGGTTTTTTAAAACCATCTACTTATAGTCCTAGGTTACACCACACATTAAACATCTTTGAGGAATTTTGTTTACAAGATGTTGCACATTTGTTAAATGAGAAACGACAAATAGACCATAATCTTACAGTCAATGAGATGAAGGCTTTGCATAATTTGAAATCATTATGTGATAGGATGAGATTTATGAAGAGTGATAAAGGTAACAACATTGTGGTTATGACAAAGGAATCCTATAGAGAAGGGATTTTGAAGGTTCTCAATTATACAGAAGAATATGAATTAATTTCCCTTTTTGAGATACACAAACGACAAGGAGCCATACATTCATATTTATATGAAGCCTTCATGGAAGGTGACATCAGTGGTGAATTGTATGATTTCTGTATAATTGAACATCCACGTATTGGGGTATTTTTGGAATTCCCAAATCTCACAAATCTTTATTAAATCCTCCTTTAAGACCAATTGTGTCTTCACCACATTCCATCACTGAAGGTTTGGCTCTTGTCATTGATGCACTACTTGGTTCCACCATTCAAGAAGAATTGTCTTTTTTAAAAGATTCTTGGCATTTTTTAACAAAATTAAACACATTTTTGACAACATGTTGTTTTGATCCCATGTTACACGTGATGGTTACTGCGGATGTTGTTTCACTGTATTCGTGTATTCCTCATGAATCAGGAATAGAAGCAGTGAACAATTATTTATCGAGACATTATCATGGTTTTTCACCAAGAACAGTCTCTTTAATATGCAGGTTTTTGGAGATGATTTTAGAAAACAATTTTTTTGTATTTGAACAGACTTATTACAGACAAAAGAAGGGAGCAGCTATGGGTTCCCCAGCTGCTCCTGCATATGCCAATATAGTTATGGCGATGTGGGAGTGTGATTTCATGCCTATATTAGCTAAGAAGTATCATATTATGTTCCATTGTCGTTTTATAGACGATTTATTTTTTATCATGGATCGTAAGGACTTGAATTTAGATTTGTTTCTTAAAGACATGAATTCTTACTCAACATTTATCCAATTTACTATAGGTGGCAATGGTGCTAATATAGATTTTTTGGATGTTAATTTATTTTGGGACGATGATGAAAGGAGATTACACAGTTCCATCCACAGAAAACAAACTTTTAACAATGGGTATCTCCATTACAGTAGTGGGCACCCAAAACATGTTATTTCAAACATTCCCAAAGGCCAGTTTATCAGAGCCAGTCGTCTGACGTCCAAATATTCTGATGCCTTAAATGAATTTGGTTTCATCATTTCCCTTTTTACAGACAGAGGTTTTCCATTGGTTGAACTTACTGATATTGCTACAGACGTTTTTAATAGACGCAACACTGATTTTGCACCTATACTGTGTTTAACGAATAACAAAAACAACACTAAACTAGTTAAAACCAACAGCATATTAACTACTGGGACAGTGTGTACTTTGGGAATGAGCTCTGACACAAGATACATCAAGGATATTCTGAATAAAAATTGGAGGGTAATTAGAGGTAATTCTGAAATGTGTCACATTTTAGGTGACAAACCTTTGGTTGTCCAGAGAAACGAATGCAATTTAAAAAGTATTCTGACACAAAGTAGGGTTTCCAAGGATAATAGATTAACAGTTAAGAAAGGAATGCACTGTTGCAATGGGTGCAACATGTGTAGGTTCATTTCTGTTGGACCCTATATTTCTGTCATCACCTCCAATAAAGTTTTTTCGGTACCGGGCTATGTAAATTGCCGCACCTCTGGCATAGTATACATAGCCTTGTGCTCCTCTTGCACGGCATTTTATATAGGAATGTCAACGAGGGAACTTAGAGTACGTATTAGGGAGCATTTGTACTGTATTAAGACGAAAGATGATAAAAATGCCCTCTTTAAACACAGCATTGTATGCAGGGATTTTAACAAATTTTTATTTTCTATTTTAGAAGTATGCTACAAGGATATGAGGGAGGGGGATTTTAAAAACTTTTTGTTAGAGAGGGAAACCTTCTGGCAAATTAAATTAAAGTCAGACCACCCCCCTGGGCTTAATGAGTCCATCAATGTAAAATGTTATTTGAGACATCAGAAATTGAGGGTGGATAAAACCAACGATTTTATTTGTTTACATATTACATAAAATGACTCTGATAAGCATTTTATATGCATACACAATTTTGTAACATTTTATAATGTTTATTTGATATTCATTATCATATATATTTTTAAATTATTAAAATGGTTAATTGAATGATTATCACTGATTAAGTCAAGCTGGTGTATTTAAGGCATGATTTTGTTACTTTTCTGCATTCTGATGAAGTCTACGGACGAAAGCGGAAAATAAAGTTGTGTTACGCTATATGTGGATTTAATGTTGCTATGTGTGGGTGTTGGTGGTGTGGGTTTAGATGGGCTATTTGTTGCTTGAGGTGTATTACGGGCGTTAACCTTCTCTTGACTGTCTAGCAGAATCTTGGGTAGAGAAAGCTTTATTTCCAGTTTGGCTATGCAAGTGCATCTGTCACAGGTTGTAGTGTTGGGTGGTAGGAGGAGAGGGTTGTCTGTGTACATGAGGCAATTGCTGCATTGCCCCAGTATGCCCAGATTCACCAGGTGGACAGGAGAAATCACCAGAGGCTGACCCTTGGACATGCCTGGTTTGGTGCTTTTTTTGTAAAGTACAGGAGCTGTTTTCCCTTGCCTTAACAAGGTACTTTGCAATTATAGGCTGTTTAGTGCCTGCGATTAATTTCTCCTTATTAACAAGGAGAGTTGAATGCTTGTATCAGTTTAAGGCTTCCTAGTGCTTTCCAGCAGGTATTAGAGCAAGTGCTAGTCACAGGGATGCTTAAAGGTAAGATGAATAAAATGGTTTATCCTAAACACTGCAGTGTGCACTAGATAAGTTAGATGTGAAAGTAGGTAACTTAAGTTTTACCTGTCTAAAAAGTTAAGTTTTAGTGGAGAGTCACTATTTTTAAAACAGCAAGATAGACTGAAAGAGGGTGGTCACTTTTGTATTATGGTACTATCGAATACAGAAGGATGGCCAATACATTTAAATAGTTGAAGGGGAGTGATTTCACAAAATGATAATTTTGTGCTTACTCACACAAGCCAGTGAAAGCAGAGAGGAAATGAGATATATGGTCAAATTAACATAAGAGGCAGGCAACTAGAAAGACAGTGGTATTTAAGAAACACAACAATAAGTGGGTGGGTGGGTAGGAAACAATTTCTGCCTGACTCCAAGAGAGAGAGCTGTGGTCTCTTTTGAAGTTTTAATATGCAGTTAAAAGCAGAATACAAGTAAAACACAAGGTAAAGAAAACAAATCACAGTATTCAAAATATAAAAAGGCAAAAAAGTAATACAAAATACAACAAATAAAAAGCAAACTAACATTTCCTTCACAGCAAAGTGTAGCAGAGTCTGGTGAGCTTTAATAGTAAAGCATAGCTTTCTATGGTAGCTGAGATATCTGCCTTATAATGGAAGATCCATCTTTGTCATAATGGATATTTTTTGCAGCTATTATAGGCATTGCCATGTTTTAGTTTCTACAGTGGGGTGTAATCCAGTGGGACTCAAAGTGTGGTCTTCTGTTGTAGCATGTTCGGAATTAATATAGATGCTCCCACTAGGAAGGAGAGATATGGCAGATGAGAATACTTTTTGAAGATTTGAAACTGGGATGTATACACACCTTCATCTTAAGTTTATCCTTTAATAGTGTTTTTACAGTAAATGTGTGCAGTGTTGCATGTAGCATATGCAGATTGGGTGAAGTAGTTTAATGACTGAGGTTTGACAATTTTAAATGTGGGCTGAAGACGTTCCCTTGTTTGGTATGCTTGTTTTGATAGTGCTTGCAAAGGAGGGGAAACATAAATTAACCAGGCACATCCTAGTATTTTTGGGGGTTAATTGTAGGAGTAATTGCACAATTCTTTGTACAGGTGAGTACATGACTGCTAAGAGTATGTCAATGGTCGATAATGGTTATTGTGAGACAGTAACGGAGAATATCCCTACAAGTATTCGTGAACAAGATTAAAACCCAACTGATGCCTGCTGCAAGAACTCTGGGACCTGCTTAGCTTGGACAGGAAATGTATGCTAAAAACTGTAAACAAGGAAGAGGCGGATTGTGGGAACAGAAATTAATGTACTGAAACTTCCAGTTATTGCTCTTTTTTCTGTGAAAGCACGTTGGCTATTTAGCAGTTGCACCTTCTGTGCTCCTGCTATTTCAGATTGCACAGAGGTGTCATACTTTCCTTGTGGTTGTCACAGTATCAAAGTCTAGTTATTGTTAATAGGAGGAAGAATTTCAGATAAAGGGTCTTACTAAATGTAATGTTCCAATTTAAAGATTTCGCATAACTGGACTCTTTGATATTAACTTACAAGTTAAAAATGTTAACAGCTTAAAAATATAATAAACACCCATGGTTAATGGATTCAGTTTAAAGCATACACCATCTTAAAACTTTAACTTTTCATAAAGCTAGGAGTAGGAGAAAAATAAAGTGATCAATAGAAATAAAAGTTATAAATGTGTTAATAACACTAGTTAGATACAGTGGATATAAAAAGTGTACACACCCCTGTTAAATGCCAGGTTTTGTGATCTAAAAAAAATGAGACCACAATAAATCATTTCAGAACTTTTCCCACCTTTAATGTGGCCTATAACCTGTACAATTCAATTGAAAAACAAACAAATCTGTTAGAGGAAAAAAAATATAAAAAATAAAAAATGCACAATAAGCTGGTTGCGTAAGTGTGCACACCCTTAAACTAATACTTTTTTGAAGCACCTTTTGATTTAACTACAGCATTCAGTCTTCTTGGGTACATACCTGCCATCAAATAAAGACACTCTGATTAACCCCAAATAAAGTTCATCTGTCCTAGTAGGCTTTTCCTGACATTTACTCAGTTCCCTGCTACATCAAAAGCCATGGTTTGCAGAGGGATATCATTGTTAAAAGGTATCTGTCAGGAGAAGGGTACAAAAAATGTCCACAGCATTGGATCTACCATGGAACACAGTGAAGACAGTCATCAAAAAGTGGAGAAAATATGGGAAACAGTGATGTTGCAAAGAACTGGATGTCCCTCCAAAACTGATGAAAAGACAAGATGAAAACTGGTCAGGGAGGCTGCCAAGAGACCTACATCAACAATGTAGGAGCTGCAGGAATTTCTGACAACTACAGGTTGTGTACTACATGTGACAGCAATCTCCTGTATTCTCCATATGTCTGGACTATGGGACAGGGTTGCAAAACGGAAGCCTTTACTTACACAGAAAAACATCCAGGCCCAGCTAAAACTGGCAAAACAATACATCAAGACTCCCAAACGCATGTGGGAAAATGTGTTATAATCTGATGATACCAAGGTTTAACTTTTTGGCTAAAATTCCAAAAGGTATGTTTGGCACAAAAAAAACATTTCACATCACTAAAAGAACACCATCCTCACGGTGAAGCATGGTGGTGGCAGTATCATGCTTTGGGGTTGCTTTTCTTCGGTTGGAACTGGGGCTTTAGTCAAGGTGGAGGGAATTATGAACAGTTCCAAATACCAGTCACTTTTGACTCAAAATCTTCAGGTGTCTGCTAGAAAGCTGAAGATGAAGAGGAATTTCACCTTTCAACAGGGCAATGACCCCAAGCATACATCCAAATCAACAAAAGAAAGGCTTCTCCAGAAGAAAATGAAAGTATCGGAATGGCCCAGCCAGAGCCCAGACCTAAATCTAATAGAAAATCTGTTGGGTAACCTGAAAAGGGCGGTGCACAAGAGATGCCCTCACAATCTGACAGATTTCCAGTGCTTTTGCAAGGAAGAGTGGGCAAATATTGCCAAGTCAAGATGTGCCATGCTGATAGAATCCTACTCAAGAAGACTGAATGTTGTAATTAAATCAAAATGTGCTTCAACAAAGTATTAGTTTAAGGGTGTGCACACTTATGCAACCAGCTTATTGTATGTTTTTCCCCTAACAGATTTGTTTGTTTTTCAATTGAATTGCACAGGTTATAGGTCACATTAAAGGTGGTAAAAGTTTTGAAATTATTTATTGTGGTCTCATTTTTCCATATCACAAAAACCTGGCATTTTAACAGGTGTGTGTACACTTTTTATATCCACTTTATTTCCTAATTGGCCTAAGGCCTTTAAAGTAGGAGGATTCAATGACATTAAAGTATTTATAGTTACCTATCCACTTATCAAGTGAAGTTTTACAAATTTTCAGTGAAGAAGTACTTCTGAGAAATTTCAGTAGAATATGGATTGCACGGCTGAAAAATCCATCTCTGTTTATTATCATTTCAAACAGCAGTAAGTTTGTGGTTCATATTTTTGGTGTTATGTGCTGATATAAATCATTCTACTTTCAACAAATCCAGATGTGGAATAAAAGTAGAATCATAGAATGGTATAAATAAAGCATAGTTCATAGGGCAGCCTGAATATAATGTGTTTTGAATGACACTGATAAACTGCTCTATCTATTAAACCCACCTGTTTCATGATGGGCAGTGATTAAGTTCTGTATCTATAAAACAGGGGAAGCATATGCTGGTATGTTTGGTATGCATACATTATGCAACCAGAACATAAATAATGGAGGACATCAAAAAAGATGAATAAAAGTACCATAGTAAACTATGTCAAATGAATCCAATGCTTCCAGAAACTTTATATATATGGGTCTACTACACATGATCGAAATTTAATTTGACTGAAGCCTGTACTTGACTGAATACTGTAGCCCTCCCCCACATAGTTTAGGTATATATTGTCTTCTGCAAAGAGTTATTCATTGCAGTTATAAGTATCCATCTGTATGTTTTAAAATGTATAAAGGAGATAAAACAGTGGTGAATTCTATCAGAGAATCGTATGTTTTAAAATGTATAAATGAGAGATAACAGTGGTGAATTCTATCAGAGAATAGAGGGTATTCACTGAAATAATGTGGTATTAAGAAAGGGATAGAAGTTGCTGAATTCTGAATGCAAAAAATGCATAGTAAGAAGGAACTGTGTTTCCTTTTTCAATGTACTGAGTGTTGATGTGCTTTGTACATGATATAATGAGTGTTTGACATGTTGTGGTGCATGTTTTGTATGACAACCGAGTGACATGTCAGCCAATCATTATGTAATGCAATAAATATAATAGAAACAAAGTCTGGTCCTATGACACAGTGGGAAGATGCCCTGACTATAACCCAGATGATCCATGTTCATTTAGTGTCATGAGTGTTGGAGGGTCATGACCAAGCCTGTCACATTAGTGACACTGACTGGATGGTAGGTGGTGACTGGTGGATGTGGCCAGGGCAAGCTTGTACTGCAAAGCATTGCATGCACAGCTGAGTCTGGGATGATGTGGGTGGGAGCAGATGCATTATTCCCTTCCCTGCCTGCTGGCCATCTATGTGGTGCTAAGAGAAATAGGGCGGCGATCTTAACAGGACTGGTGATTGGCCCACTTCCTAATGTCTGACTATTACCTACAAGGGAGGACATGGGTCAAAAAGGCTGGTGAAATGGGAAATCATGGGTTGGTGGAGTGTCACTCAGTTTAGGGATACATGGCACTCATGTGAAAGAATGACTGAGCTGACTGGACACAGTAAGGGAGCCATTAGGCAGCTAAAGTTAAGCATGGGAAGAAAAAGAAAAAGCAAATAAATATATCAGAAACAACACAGCTAAATATGGTTTTGTTTGAACGGTGATCAGAAAGATATACAATAACAAAACTTGTTACATCTGACTGACACCTCCAGGTGCATCTGCAGTTAACTCCTACTGACGCCTCTAGGCGTCAAATGTTGTTTGTTCATATTTGCATCAATAATTCTGAAAGCATGTTATGTACAAGTTTTTAAAGATTTTATCTTAACACTTACATAATGGCAAACTCAACTGCATTAGTATTTGACCTCTTTCTAGTGCAGGTAAAGAGATATTAACTGTTGTTTTTATGATATTAGTTTATATTGATATAGTTTTCATTTTTCTAAGTATCTCAACAACCAAGTAACATACACAGAACTCCATAGTGTCATATGAAAGCTCTCAGGTGGATGAATAAAATGCTGCTGATAGTACGTGTGTAACTTGAGTGGTTGCTGAAATGTTTTATGTTGTTGACAAATATTACAAACATAATAGTTACTGTGTTTATTTTGACTTATAAAATGTAGTTTAGGACCTAGAACCTAAAGAATATTGCCATTATAAAAACAGATTGTGCTGAAGGGTTTGCCAAAAGGCTTAGGCTCCACCCATTGGAAGTTACAGTGCAAACTTCCTGAGCTCCAGTGGAGTGAATGAGTTAAATCATTCACACCACAATTATTCTGATAGTTTAAAAAGTAAGCAGTGGACAGTTTTCATTTGTTCCTTAAGCTCTAATATTAGCAGTAAGTTGATATGAGTATGCTGTAAGGTGCAGGACTGTACAAAGATGACAATTATTTTTATAGCTATTATAAGCGGTATCTGTAAGGAGCCTGCAAAGGGTCATGTATCAGTATTTTAACTTAGCTTGAAAATACATCCACCAGAGCTGAGCAGATGAAACAATATTCAGTTCAGCATTGTTGGTTTTCCAAAAAAAAAAAAAAGTTAAATGTCTGCAGAAAAAGGACTAAGAGATCTACGAAGTGTTAATTTTCTAATAGCCTCTTCCACAAAGCTTTGCAAAGAAATCATATGTGGCAAAGTATAATATCACATGGTTTGAATTCATCTGTTGTATGAGGGAGCTCTCTGTAGAAATCTTTTCTCATGTTAGAGGAAAGTGAGGGACCAGAAACATAACTTTTCAGAAGAAATTGTACACTGGAATGCTACAACATGACTTAAGTGTATTACAGGTGCTCAAAGTATCAAAACTTCAAACGTCTGTCATACTGCTAAAATGTTCTAATTTACATAGAATAGAATCACACAGATTCAATAAAAACAATATCTGTTTTTTTTTTTTTTGCAGGGAGGCAAGCCCCCCTGCACCCCACACCCCCTGTTAATTATATACACCAACTCCAAGAATGCACTACAGTGGGGAAAGGGTATATTTCCAATCCTCAGTGTACTGCAATCTCAAGCAAATAAACAGAGGCAAAGTTTGAAAAGTTCATTTTTGAACATTGCAGCCAACCCTTCATGTGCTTGAGCACTTAAGAGTTCGAGTGCTTGAGTGTAACATCTTAATAACTTATCTATTTTGATAACATTTTAGTACTCAAGTAATGAATTCAGGCATTTAGAGTCATTTACTAAAATAATTTTTAAATTTGGAGCAAGTTAAGTGAAATTGATGAATCAAATAACTTTCTTGGGTGGCGTAAGCCAGGGAACCTTGTTGGCTAGGCTTACGTTAGGCCCTCGGGCTGATAGCCTAGTACCTACCTATGAACCTATGAACCCCATTTAACATTCAATACTTGAAAAATGGTTGAGATGATCACTAGGACATGCTCATTACTTATGTTGAGAGTAAGAGCTTTAGTCATCTTGCTATCACTATTTCTACTGTGGTTCTGTACTGTGTGTGGTGTGCTGTTCCTGAGCGAGGTTACTGATTGGCTGATTCCAGCTTTAGAGAGATCCTCTTCTGCTATGCATTGGCTTGGTATTCTGTTTTTGCTGGGCTGATGAACTCTGTACTACCTTGAGCAACACTAAAAGAGGCAAGAAGAGGAGAAAAGAGAACTCTCAGACATACCAGTACAGCTTTGAATTAGTATCTGATGGCTCGACTTGTTCCGAGGTTATTGTCCACATCCGAGTCAACAAGTTCAGCTCTGACATCATCCTACTTGTCTAACTCTTATTTCCCTTTATTATCCACCTAACTAAATGTATTGCAGCACTGCTTGGTAAGCAAGATTAACCTTTCTCATATCATATCATCTTAAAGACAGCCCCATAAAATTGACTAATTGACAACCATGTATCTATCATAGTTTGGAAATCATCCTGACTGGCACAGCTATTTCCAAAGGGATATCCTCAAGAAATTCATCTCTACACTTCCCTCATCAGACCCATCCATGAATACAATATCCCCTTTGGCATGTACCTGTCTAAGCGTCTTGTCCAACATGAAAAAAGCAAAAGGGATTCTTAACCAAGAACATTACTGGGCTCAGCTCATTAAGCTATAACAAGAGACTAAGTCCTCTCACCATAATCTGTCTAAGAGATCAAGCCTCTCACTATATTATATCTGATAGACTAAGACCTCTGATAGACTAAGCCCTGTCAGTATGCCATGTCTGATATACAAAAGCCTTCTTATTATACTCCGTCTAATAGATTAAGTCCTCTCACTATACTTTGTCTGACAATGAGGGCTTTTAGTTTATCAGACAGAGCCTTCTCACTGTCATGGGGGAATGGTAATTGCCTGAGTGGCAGTATTTTGGATAAGATAGAAGGTTTTAATAGTTTTGAAGTGAAGAGAAGATTACTGTATAAACAGATAATATTTATTCTGAAGTATGGTACTTTGGTACCTACTAGTTTGAATTTAGAATGTAATTAAAAAGTTTTATTATAGCTAAATTGGTTTTGTATTTCTATTGAATATGTGTTTTATTGATTCATTAATGTGTCAATGAATATGTATAAATATTTTTTGAGGAAGTTTTTTATCTCATTAAAGGCTTGTTAGCTGAGGCACTAGAGAATAAAAGTTTTTGCTATTTTGGAAGAGCACTGGCCTTCTTTTTTGGTTATGTTTTATTTTTTTGCTTTTTAGCCAGTTGTTTTGTTCCTTCTCACTATACTCTCTGATAGATAAGCCCTCTCATTATTCACTGTCTGATGGACTAAAAGCCCTCTCATTATACTCTGTATGGCAGCCTGCTCTCTATACTCTTATAGACTAATGCTATACTCTGTCTTATAAATTAACCCTCTCCTTATATTGTCTGACACACTAACAGCCCTCTTACTATACTGTCTGAGAGACTAAAAACCCTCTCACTATACTCTGCCTGATAGATTAAAAGGCCTATAGAATAAGCCTTTTGCTATACTTAGTCTCATACAGAGTCCTTGACAGTGACCGCTGCCTGCCTTTACGCTCTAACAAAGACCATATTTTTGCTTGATCCCCTGCTTTTACATAAGATTAGCAGCACAGTCACCTACACCATGGGCCTTAACGTTCATGTCAATTAAATAAAACCTGCGAACATTATAGTTTCTAGCCTAATATATTCTCTATTTATGGAATAAACTTTTCATACACATCAAAGTAACATGTTTTCTGCCTCTCTAATTAAATTGTACAATTGAATGGTAATCAGAGATTCATCTATGTATGTATTATGTTATTTGTTGACCAAGAAGTCTACACATTCCACTATAAGAATGTGATCATGCAGAAATTACTTCCTTGATCAAAATCTCATAATAAGGTCCAGCCTTTTTGACTATGACATTAAAAAAACACTTTTAGACTTTACAGACAAAGTGCCCGAGTCTAAAAAAAATCTGACTATTTTAAAAGACAGAAATTACATTAGGAAATTGTCAAAAGGGAAAAAAAACAAAGAAACAGAGAAAAAGTGCTCCTTGTAGTAGAAAGAAAACTTGCAAACTTCAGGATTCATTAACAGCTACACTAAGTGTGCACTTTTCTGAGTGAACAGACAATGTAAGCATAACCCACACCTTCGTCGCCCTAATTTTAGTTTTCCTACTGATTTTCTTGCAGCCTTAAATATTGATGGGGTTCATAAAGGTTACCACAAAGTGTAGACTACATGTGCACTTAGCGTAATCTTTCTGAGTGAATAGAAAGCACAAGAAATGCTGCAGGGATGCTCTTGTAGGGAGATTGGAAAAATGGTTAAGGTGATTGCCTTACAGGCACAAGATGTAGGGTTTGATTCTGACATGGGGTAATTGGCTAGGCTTAAAAAATGGCTCACGAGGACAGGTAGTCTAGTACTAAGGTGGCACAGTGGTGCAGCAGTTAACGCTGTCACCTCACAGCAAGAGGTTCTCCTGTTCCATTCTCGGCTGGGTACCTTCTGTGTGGAGTTTGCATGTTTTCCCTGCGTTCGCGTGGGTTTCCTCCGAGTACTCTGGTTTCCTTCCACATTCTAAAGACATGCTTCTGGAGCATTTCTCCCCGGGCCTCTGCTGAAAACAGGATCTGTGGAACCTAGTCGGACTTTCCTGGTCAACAAATGTTAAATAAATAAAATAATAAGTAAATAAACTACTCTATGAACCTAAGATTGGGTACACTTAGTGTAGGCATTAACGAATCTGACCTGGTTTATATTAATGGGCAAATCTCATTTTCCGAGGGGACCTGGAGGGAAAAACTCCAACAAGTAATAAGTCATATAAATATACAGGAAAATGTAGACTGAAACACACAGTAAAATAACAGTAATAACCAGTTGTTAACATCGACATGATTTACAAATACAGAGTTACATAATTACAGTATAGTCCACTTAGATAGTTGCATGAATGTGAATTTTCATTCCAGTTTGACAGTCATGGTAGTATAATAACAGTGCAAGTATTAGTAAGAGTATTTATTATCATTGTTAAGAATGTTCCTAGAACATCACTAGGTTCCATGGCATCCAGGGTTAAAGCCTTAACTACCACCAAACAATCTGAGTTTGATTGATAGTTTGGGCAGTGGTGTAACTGGGAGTGGAGCAGGATAGAATGGTTCTGACTGTCCCATCCTGGGGGGAGGAGAAGAGGTTGAACCCAATGCAATGTTGACCCTCACCAGCAGTATTCTGTTGAGCTCTAACATATAGAACCCTGGGATGGGTGAAGACAATGCTGCAAGCTAGCTGGGAAATTGGTCACACATGTGCTGACTACATGCATGCATGAATGGGTTAATAGAGTACTGGGGGAAGCTGAAAGGGATATGGGGGTTAAAAAATACTATTAATGGAACAGTTTTATGTACTAATGTTGGCAATGCCAAATGTATTCTGGAAGTTTAGTGTCAGTTTTTGAGTATTTTGGGCTATCTTTTTGTAGATGGAGGGAGAATATGAATGTTGCTGTGCAGTACAGGGATAGGTAAAATTTTGCAGGTATTTACTTAAATTTTTTGGGGGTTAAAGGAGAGGGGAGAAAGATCTTTTGCTATTTATAGAGTTATACTGATTAATCTTTCAAGTTGGAGTGACTTTGGAGTGAAAATATGTAAGTAAGGAAGTGTGTGATGCATCTGTTCAGAAGTTTGCAGTTTACTGTTTCTTGAACAGGCAAGCCATCAGAGGAGTGCAGTGTTTGAGGATGTATTTTTAAATTTGGGCTCCCTATTAAAACACAGGAGAAGAGCGAATTTCAAAAATCGCTCTTTTACTTTAAACTTCTTTTTGCAGGGGTGGGCAAGCCCCCATCTACACCCTCACCCATGTGGGAGACAAGCCCCCACTCCCCTCAACTTTATATATACCAACTCTGAGATCACCATACCTTGGAGAAAAGGGAATATTCTAAGAAATGGCAAAATGAAATCTTGGTCTTAGTATATGTAATTCCATTCTGTTGACCATTCATTCTTCATACTTTGGGGCTCACTCTAGCAGGTCCCAACATTTCAAATGGTTACCTTAAACCTTACATTTGTCTTACATACTTGTAATTTTTGTGGCAGTATGTTTTCAGAATGATGAATCCATAAAATTGAATCAAGCATGACAAATGGTAGTATTAGTTTTAAAAAGATGCTTACTGAGTTTGAGACTTTAAAAGTATAGAGCTTTGATGGTGCAAGATAGCTAATGCCACATGTTTAGTAAAGAAGTATTTGAAGTGGGAGTAGGTGTTGTAACATCCATTCAGCCTCAGATGTTATGTTTTACAACCCTAGTACATACACATGTACAAACACAAGCAAACATACATTTAGACACACACACACACACACACACACACACACACACACACACACACACACACACACGCGCGCGCGCGCACACTATTGAAATCATCCACAGAAAAGCAGTTCTATTATTCCCTCTAGGTGTGGAACAGAGATGTTTCCTCTCATTCAAGGTCAAGTTTTCCCCCTTCTGCTCCATTCCTTACAAAATACCACCTCAGACTATCAGTGGAAAGGATTCATTGTATCACTGCACTTAAAGTGTTACCAGCAAATAAGTAAATAAGCAAGGAAATGCTGAACGTTAATGTTCACGTTTGGGTGCTTTTTTGATGCCGTTAAAGCTCTGTTGATTTTACATTATTGCATTGGTAGATGTATTTGTTTTGTTGGTGTTTGCTTTATGATAATTTTTCTTAGCTGCATTCTATATGTTAATTTGTTTTGTGACAGATTCCTTGGTAAAAGTGTTAAATGCAAAGCAGTTGATTACAAATGCAGTTCAAGCATCAGACACCTGTCTGTGAAGATAAGGTTATCTGCTGCATATAATTTCTAATAATCTACCAGATGCATTACTTCTTCCATCTCTTTTAACAGGGGAGCTAGGGCAATTGTTTTCAAGTGACTGCCAGTGTAATCCTTTATTTTGACTGACAAGTGAAAAATATGATGACAGCCTTTTCTGATTGCAAAGTTATCCTGTGTGCAAATCTCCCAGCAATTTATGAATCAACAGTTGGCAGCAGTACAGAAAAAATGAACACAAAAAAAGTAGCCAAAAAATGTTTTAAATCCTGAAATGCAGAGTTTCTGAAGGCACTCTCATTTAATAGTACCCTCATCTTTGTGAAAATCACTGTAGGCTTTCCATAAACTGTTACATGGTCTTATATATTTTCTGACGTACAACAGAAGGTTGTTAGGTATTTAAGTCATCCTTGAACTGTGTTTTTAGGGAAGCATTGGATAGTACTCTTTAGGCCTTTAGAAAGGGTTTAAAATTTTCAAGTTCTTTCTAGCTGTGCTACACATTACTCATACATCACAGCTAAACAACTCCCTGTTGAAATATTGGCACTTGAAATGCCAAGTGCCAACAAGATGAAAAAAAAAGATTGAAAAGAAAGGAGGATAACACATTTTGAAAATTGCTCTTCTCCTTTAAACTTTTGCAAGGGTGGCCAAAAGTCTGCTGACATATACTATGTTTACAGAATCCCTCCTTCCACCTAAATATGACCCATTCTTTTAGTACTAATCTACGTACACAGACACACACACACACACACACACACACACACACACACACACACACACACGCACGCACGCACACACGCGCACACGCGCACACACACACACACACACACACACACGAAAACACAGTAATTACTCCATATATAGCCTTTGGTTTGATAATGGGATACCACTGATCACACAAAGAATGGAACACTGAGCCTTATCCAAGATGGCCCCTGCTTTCTATAATGCATATATCATTGCCTGTACTTACTAAGGCAGTGTTCTGCAGTCTTGGGCATACTGGGGTATGTTGTATTCTCTTATAGTCACTGGTGCATTCTAAGTTGATGCCTATCCCAAATGACAACCACCACCCACACTCTTCATGTAATTCAAAGACACTTGGGCACCTTGCATTCCAGTTTTGCCCTTCTGTCTGTTTCACATCTGTTTTAATATTTTGTATTCCACATTCACTATTCCACAATCGTTCATCATGTTATATACTTTATGAACCCCAAGTGCAGCCCAGTTGCAGCCAATCGTTCCAATCTTGCAAGCCTGACTTTTACTCCAGCAACTTTATCTTAATATGAGTAAATATGACTTGTTTATTTATTTATTTACGTTTCATCACAACACATCTCCTGAATCCCTTACAAGTCTGGTATCAAATGCCATAATATTTTCCAGACAACAGAAATACTATCATTCTTTAAGTCTGGATCATGAACTGTTGAAAAATATATTTTATTTATTTACTGGGAAAGTCCAAATTGGAACAAAGCCAATTTTCAGCAGAGGCCTGGGGAGAAATGCTCCAGCTGCATGCCTTTGTAACGTGGGAGGAAACCCACACAAATACAGGGAGGACATGCAGACTCTGCACAGAAGGCATCTCAGTTGAGAATTGAACTGGAAAACCTCTTGCTGTGAGGGAACAACACTACTGCTGCACCACTGCACCATCCAATATATATGAAACTCAAAATCTTACAGTGAGGTCTTACATGTTCTTTGTTTTCTTTTTCTTGACCAGGTTAATCCGACTTGATCTACATTCTAGTTTCAGGTTAGATCTGCGGTGCCCTTTATATTGATGAGGGATAATTTGGCCATGTATGAGGCTCAGTATCATAATGTTGGAGCCTTAGAGATGAGGAGATTATTGCAGAAGCATACTGATGGAGGAAAACGTTTGACAAACATGGTCTTGAGATACTGCATGTTGACAATGCAGAGAGGTGGAAGGACTGGATGGGAATGGAATGTACTGAAGAGAACTGGTCACCAGTACTAGTTCTTAAGAAAGTAATAGGAAGCATGATGAAAGCAGCTAACGGAAAGGACCGCAGTTCGATGTGGAAAAAGGAAGGACTGGAAATATATATAAGTTAAACGCTTGTAAAAATTACTGATATTAAAAGTTGAAGTTTTTTTCTGTACTTAGAAGAAACACAATGTGGATTAAGTATATGAAAGATATGGGCAAGCATTCTGATGAAAATATTAGGGTCTATATTATAACATCGAATGATTAAAAGAGCAAATGCTCTTTAATCGACCCCTTAAAATTGAAAACACTAAATCCTGAACACACGGAACAGCGACTTTTTTCCCAGGGAAAAAAAAATCACTGCTCCACAAAAAAAAAAAAAAAAAATCCAAACACAAAATAAAGTGGGGGGCTTCGTCCACCACACCACCCGATGTGGGGGGCTGTGGCCCCCCACACCCCCAACTTAACTATACCAACTCTGAGATCGCACCACAGTGGAGGAAATGGCAAAGTCCCAAAAACGACCAGTGATTTTTTTTTCCCTGAGAAAAAAAATCAGTGTTCCATGTTCTTGGGATTTAGTGCTGTTGCTTTTAAGGGGTTGATTAAAGAGTGTTCACTCTTTTAATCGTTCAAGGTTATAATATAGACCCAAAATATTATGATGCAGGAATTCGTTCTGAAAAAGTATGGAATTTCACTAGAGACTTCTTTGTAATTATTACTGTCATGGAGAAGAAGCTTATCAGATAAGCATCAGAACTGTTCATTCATTAAAACCCTTTTTTCTAATAATGGAAAAATCTGAAGGAAAATAAAGCAACAACATGTCTTCAAGTGTTTCCCATTCACTGCTGTTAGTAAAGACAGTGACAATGTTGTCTAAGTATGAAGAATTTGCAGCAGTCTGAAGTACTTTGTAAATTTGTTTGCCTCCTCAGGCTGGTCTGCAATTGCGATTCTAATAATTAAAACCACTTCTTCTTTCGGCTTTTCCCGGTTAGGGGTCGCCACAGCAGATCACATGTCCACTCATGCTTGGCAGTGGAGTTTTACGGTGTCAAGTTGCCAGCCCGGTGCCCAACCTTCCACAGAAGGCACACACATGCACTCACACCTAGGGCCAATTTAGAGTGTCCATTCCACCTTGGGATGTGGGAGGAAACTGGAGCACCTGGAGGAAATCCACGCAACCGCAGGGAGGACATGCAGACTCTGCACAGAAGGCACCCCAGCTGAGGATTGAACCAGGGAACCTCTTGCTGTGAGGCCACAATGCTAACTGCTGCACCACTGTGGCCGCTCCCTAATAATTAAAACCACTAAACATATACAATTAAAGTAGCTTGTTTGATGTTAGTTGTGGTTTATTGAAGAATGAAGATGTTATTTACCAATTAATTAATTTTATTTTATTAATATTTGTTTACCAGGGTAGATGCACTGATCAGTACTGACCAAATTCAGGCTCAGCCTGAGTTCACAAACAAAAAATACAGAAAATGTAAGCAACACCAGAATAGTCCAGACTAATTACATAGGGGAAAATGTGTATATACATTCTAGTGAACAAGCACAGTGCAATGTACAATCAAGCAGAGTGTAATGTACAATATATCCATTAGTTTCTGAAGTGGGTCAATCTTCAGTAAATTTTAAAAGAGGAGAAGAGACCCAGAAAGGAGATACGTTAGGTGATATGTTCAGTGCTGAAGCAGGAGCATTTGGCTTGGATGAAGAAGTGTTTTTTCAGTTGTATTCTGAATTTGGAAAAAAGTGTCAATTTAATTAATGTCTATGGGGAGAGCTTGCCAAAGACTAAGTGCCTGAGAGGAGAAACCATGTGCAGTGCTGTGAGGTTTGGATCTAGGGGTGATGAGAGTTATTGTGACAGAGCATGTGCAGTGCTGTTGAGTTTGGTTCTAGGAGTAATGAGAGTTGGTATGACAGAGCATGTGCAGTGCTGTGGAGTTTGGTTCTAGGGGTAATGAGAGTTGGTGTGACAGAGCATGTGCAGTGCTGTGGAGTTTGGTTCTAGGAGTAATGAGAGTTGGTGTGACAGAGCATGTGCAGTGCTGTAGAGTTTGGTTCTAGGGGTAATGAGAGTTGGTGTGACAGAGCATGTGCAGTGCTGTGAGGTTTGGATCTAGGGGTAATGAGAGTTGGTGTGACAGAGCATGTGCAGTTCTGTGGAGTTTGGTTCTAGGGGTAATGAGAGTTGGTGTGACAGAGCATGTGCAGTGCTGAGAGGTTTGGTTCTAGGGGTAATGAGAGTTGGTGTGACAGTGCATGTGCAGTGTGCTGTGGAGTTTGGTTCTAGGGGTAATGAGAGTTGGTGTGACAGAGCATGTGCAGTGCTGTGGAGTTTGGTTCTAGGGGTAATGAGAGTTGGTGAGCCTTGTAAGTAGTGTCTCAGTTTTTTTTCATGAAGTCTACCTGCAAGAGGATTAAATGTGTGTAGTTGTAGTAACATGTACAGTTGCAATCCTAATAGTAGGTTAGATCTTTGTTTTATGGGTAGCCATTTAGCTATTTAGCTTTTTCTAGAGTGATACAGTGATGCTCGTAGAGAGGTGAGTTTGTAATGAATCAGCAGATGCTATTGGAGAAAGTCTGCAGTGTGGCAATGTTTTCTTGGAGGCAGAAGCAAAAATTGGGAGCTCAAATTAAAGTCAAGAAAGGAGAACTCCTTTGCTAATTGCTGCTGTGATTGGTTGGGATAGAAAAGGGAAGATATTTTTGGCCTAGAAGACTAAGGAGCTTACTTTGGCTCTCACATTGTCTATATGGAAATGGACATTTAGTGACTGATCAAGCCATAATCCTAAATATTTCAAGGTGGAGGTTGTTTCTATGGAATGATTATATAGGTCAAAGATAGTTAAAGAGGTGCTTTCTGAAATTTCTGTGGAGTTCCAAAAAGCATAGTTTTAGTCTTGATGGTGTTGAGAAGCAGTTTATGGTTTATGTGCCATCAGTGAAGCTAATGTAAGTCTGACTTGAATTTGGCACTAAATGTTGGTATGCGAGTGACATGATCAGTAAATGATCATATCATCAGCATCAAGGATAAATGGGACACGGAGAAGTCACAAGGAAGTTTGTTATTAATATGGGCAGGGAGGCAAGAATGGATCCTTGTCTTACCAATTACATTTGGTAATAGGTTCAGATTCTGATTTGAAAGATCCTGTTTTAACTCTGACATAACTGCCAGTGTGGAAGTTTTAAACCAATGAGTTGCATCTGTACTGATAACAATTTCAATTACTTTGTTTTTGGAGAGTGGTCAAATAGGTCAAATACTTTTTTCAGGTCTATAAATAGGATGCCTGTATGGAGCTCACTATCAGAATTTGGTAGAATGACATCAGTTATGGGGCAAAGTGCTGTCATAGTACTTTGTCCAGGCCAGAATCCATGTTGTTTGGAGGAGAGCAGGTGGTACTGCTGGATATAGAGGAAGAGTTGGGCAAAGAGTATCTTTTCAAGAAGTTTGCCCAGAATTGGAAGGATGGATATTGAATGGAAGTGAGAGGTATCTTTTGGGATGGTTTGCTTTGGAAGGGGTTTAATTAGAGCAGTTTTCCAAATCTGTTGAATGATGTTTAGCGTGAGACATAGACTATATATATATATATATATATATATATATATATATATATATGTGTGTATATATATATATATATATATATATATATATATATATATATATATATAGTGCTGCGGTAGCGTTGTCGCCTCACAGTAAAACGTTGTCCTGTTCGATTCCCAGCTAGAGTGTCTTCTGTGTGGAGACATGTGTGAATGGGCGTACCTTTGTTGAAGGTTGTGCGTCAGGGCCGGCAACTCGGCATGTAAAAATCTACTGCCAATCATTAGTGGACTGGAGTTCTGCTGTGGCAACCCCTAACCGGGAAAAAAGCCGAAAGACGCAACATAGGTGAGAGGAAGACACAGATGTTCTCTGCAGTGATATATGAACCCGGGGTTTATGCTTTCAGATCCAGGAGAGGTGTCAGTGGAAATATTTGCAAACAGAATCAAGACTTCTTAGGGACATATTCATTTAAAATGGAAGAGAGGGGTAAATGGTGGTGGGGTAGTCAATGCATGATCTGCAGGGAGTGTGGAGTTTATTGATGAGAGATTGCCACATTCTTTAAAGAAATCTTCTGGACAAAGTTTTGCTGCACCACATTGAATGGTTGTTGTAGACAGGGTATTATGAGAAGGTTTTCTTCTTTAAGTAGGTTATCCTCTTTCCAAAGGTATTTGGGGAATGTAAAAGGGTAATTTGTTTGGAGATTTCTTTTGTGCCTTCTGATGGGCTTCTTGGCTAGGTAGTGCAAGACTATAAAGGAAGGGTGGCTGTCAGTTGAGGGGGTCTGTTTCCATTTTTGCCATGCTTCATCCCTAAAAGCTAAAAGATGTTTGAGTTCAGTGGATAGCCATTCAGTTTTGGTGGGTTTATAAGACCTGTGGATAAGTGGGAAGAATGTGCCTTTCACCCAGAATAGATAGACTTACAGCTGCTGTATTAGGGTCATTTAAGGATGCTATATGGATCCAGCCATGGGCTGTGAGAAAGGTTTTGAGTTTGTCTATATTGGTTTCTGAAGGCTCTTACGATGGAAGAAATGGTGTGAACAGTTGAGTTTGAGCATTTTGAAGATGAAATGAGTCACGAGTTAGAGAGGGACAATCATGTTCCATGGTGATCTCAAGAAAATGATACAGTTAAAGATTACAAAGGTAGCAAATGGCCTGGAAGGATTAAGAATTGAATTGTGGAATTTGGCTGGATTGTCTGTGGCACATCTGAAACACTTGGAAGTGGTTGGAGTGGAAAATGTGGAGTTTCTGCTTAATCAGCAAGTGGCTAAATGACAAACACTGGAAATTCTGAATAAGGCAGTGGAGAGGTGAAATGTAAACTGTTTGGAGTTTTGGAAGGATAAAAATGGTCATGTTTGAGGGATTGTATAAAACATGGTGGAACACAGATGCTTTACAAAAACCTCTTGGTGGATTACAGTTGTGAAGTGATTGCCAGTGCTGAAGCAGACATTATATAGGGGAAATGTAGAACAATAACAGTACAGTTTTTAACATGTTATGAAAATGATCAGGCACTAGGACAGTTGCAGTAGCCTGATAGAATGCTATCAGCATGTGGGGGATCTGTATATACTGACTATAATTATTCCAAGGTGACAATGAAACCTAATTTGCAATTTGTGGGAACAATAAAAGAAAGTAGTGGGAGAAAGCTAGATTAAAACGAATAATATTTCCTTCTACAATTAAACTGTTTTGGATGGTTGGGATATGAAGTTTTGAATACTCAGATAAAGCAACTGAGATTGACACTGTTATGCTCTGAGCAGGTGGAGACAATGTTTGTTAGACTAATAAATATTGATGCGACTACATAATTTGAAGATGAATTGGGAAAAAGTGTGGATTCAGGGCAATTAAATAAACATATATATGCATGTACTCCATGGAAATGACTTGAAAGTCATTTTGACTTTTATCAAAACTATACGGATGGGGCAGTATAAGGAAGAGTTATGTTCAACAAAATGCTCAAATTTGCTAGAATGCCTACTCAGTGACCTATTGAGAAAAAGTAAATATTGGTTTTCAGTATCTGATAATTGATCATTTTTAACATGTTCCAATTAATTTGGTTTTAAAAATGCACAAGGTGTATGTAGTTCCTAATTATGTAAACAAATAAGGATGTGTTACAATAAATAAATATTAAGTTAGAGGAGTTAAATATCCTTATGTGAATACAGGATTAGATATGTTAAGATGGCTCTAGGACTATTGAACGAAAGTTCAATAGTCCGAATCCACAATCACCGAACACACTTTAACGAAAGTGCTTTCACTGAAAAAAACGCTTTTGTTAAAGTGGGTTTAAAAAAAAAAAAAAAAAAAACATTACTTTTACATTTTATTTATAGATATACTACAAATATGATGGAAATTTTTGGTGAAAAGCACTTTCGCGCAAATATGCCCGGCCGAATCTCTTTCTGTTTTGTTGTCTTTCGGTGATCCGTACGGATCCTGTTAAGATACTCCCAACAATAATATTTTCAACAACTGTTTGTTTTAATCATGTGTACTTATATATCAAAGAACACAGTGAAGTATTAACCATATAAAACTGTTGATTTCTAGTTCTAATTACAATATGGTGTAGTATTAATCATAGGACTGAGCACTGCTTTTTATACTGAGCAAAACATTAGGGTTTTTAAATTCATAAGTTTCAGTTTGTTATTTTCTTTTATTATAATTTGTTAAACATTCACAGCTATTATTCTTTGGGTATGGTTTATTGAGACCATCTAGAATTTGTAGAATATAGAGAAGCATTTACTATAAGAAATTGTTAATTTAATTTGATATAACAATAATACAATATTGATTAGGTGACTGAAAAATTCTGTAGCTTGAACAATAATGCAGAGTGTGGTGAAGTAGTAACTATAGATGTAGCATCTTTTTGAGAAAATGTGTTATGTAATATAAGTTCTGTTTTCATAAAGGAGTTATATTGAAATGTCAGTTGATTGGAGCTGTTTAAATAATGCAGAATGTGATGAAGCTATAGCTGAATGAAAAGGCTGATATGAAATTTGAACTGATATATGGTAAAGTATTGGTTGTGTCTGATTACTTTTTTATACTCAATGTGGAAGTGAGATGTGTCTCTGTGTCCAAAGGCTCCTTGTTGGGTCAGCGGCAGTGACAAACTCCCATAAAGCGGGGGTCCTAGGTTTGAGCTCCCCAGACAAAGGTCAGTTTTCCTTTCCTGTTGAATTTGTTGTCATGGTTTGTATTGTACTGTAACTGATAAGATTTGTTGGTGCATTTATTTATAGATATACTACAAATATGATGGAGGATTAACTGTGTTATATAATTACTGAAATTATGTGGAGCATGATATAATTATAGCCATGTGAACAACTCAGTATTAAGTTGGGTAAAAGTAATTTATTGAAACTGAGTATAGAAATTAAGGAACACTGCAGCAAACCTGCCTTTATGCTCCTAGGTATTGAGGAGATCACTCAACATCAGATAATTGATGTATATTATTTATAAATAGGTACAGGCTGAATTAAATAATAATAATAATAATAATAATAATATGTTTGACACTTCCATGAGATACTGTTTAGTGAATTGTCTCAACTGTTTCCAGTTGTGAGGAATGAAAATTGGATATTGATATGTTTAGTTAGTAGCAACATAAGAAATATTTGTTGACAGGTGTTAATTATTTTAAAGATGTGATAGGGACAGTATAAATGTATCTCACTGAAGAATTAATCAGTGCTGGGCTACGAGGCTCAGCCAGCTATGTGAACTTGCATGAGGGCCTGTGAAGTGCAATGACCGTGTGTGAACAAGTCAATTATCCCTACGGAGACATGGAGAAATATATTGCACCTCTGTGGCCAAAAGAGGTACTAAAGAGCAAAAATGTGGTGGGGTGGGCTCCTTTGGCACATGAGTTATATGGTGGGGGTGGGCTCCTTTGGCACATGAGTTATATGGTGGGGGTGGGCTCCTTTGGCACATGAGTTATGTGGTGGGGGTGGGCTCCTTTGGCACATGAATTATGTGGTGGGGTGGGCTCCTTTGGCACATGAGTTATGTGGTGGGGGTGGGCTCCTTTGGCACATGAGTTATGTGGTGGGGATGGGCTCCTTTATCACATGACTTATGTGGTGGGGGTGGGCTCCTTGATCATATATTCCAGTGTATGTCACTCTTGATCATTGTTTCATCTGACATAAAACAGTTTGTCATGCTACAGCCATGTAATGTCAGCTGTTTCATATTTAACATTAGTCTTTGTAAGAGGTCCACAGAGCCATGAAATCTGGCACCCAAGAGTCCCAAATCCCATTCCAACACTGTACTGTCTACACCCTCACACTTAATTCTGGCAGCAGGGGCAGTGACAGTGTTCACCTGCCTGCACATCCTGCCCTAGGTATTTGGGGACTGCATCTAAGCAGAGCTATCTGAGGCGGCCTGATAGTGTATTTACTGCTTCTTTACTAGAACTTAACATAGCAATCTAAAAGGTCATATGTGAAATATGTAATACTAATCTCATATTTTTGTTTTATCTTCCTTTCTCACCCATTCTCTCCCTCCCTGCCTCTCTCTCCTCTTCTCTTGGTTGACAGCCTTCATATTATTTTTCTTGTATTTTGCTGTTTTTTTTCCTATTTGTTTATTTTACCATTTTCTGCAATATCCACAATGGCTGCATCAGTGGCATGTTACAGGTCTCCACCTCTTCAGTCAGGCCTGGCCTTCTCATCCCAGCACTACACCTGGCTCTAGGCCTTCCTCTCTGTCAGTTGTGGTGGTGTTGGCC
>NC_056733.1:788759903-788774903 GCF_019279795.1 Protopterus annectens | reverse complement strand
TTGTGTTACATAAATGTTTCAGTGAATCTTCTTTGGATCATTTTATACAATAAACAGTGCTCACTGAAAATAGTTTTAACACTCCATTACCAACTTTTTCCATTCCCCAGCTGTATAAACCACAGATCTGTATTGGCAGCAAGAGCCGAGTTCATATTAAAAACATGAACGTTTACTTACCCGAACACCTAAACGGTGACACATATTCCACAAACTACAAATACACCGAACGCCCTAAACTGTGAAATTCAAAAACTCGAAATGTCATACTTGTCCCATCCCACTGCCCGCTACATAGTACCTACACAAACAAACTAAATAAACCACATACATACACTAACCAAAACCCTACTTCTAACCCTAAATTATACCCTACTTCTAACCCTACACTAAATCTTGCATATACCACCATATATGCACCTAACTTAACACGCACCCTAACCCTAAGGTCCGTAACTATTGCAAACTTACCTAAAAAGCTATACTCTAACAAAATCCACACACATACATTTAATAAAACCCTACTTCTAATCCTACACTAAATCTAACATACGTTACCATCTATGCACTTACCTTAACCCGCACCCTAACCCTAAGGTCCATAACTATCGCACACTTACCTTGCGGAGCTATACCACAGAAGGGCCAACCATGACAATTTGATGTTATGGATTTCACGCTTCAGGATAATCGATGTTTTTGCGGTTCGATGAAGATGTGTCAGCATTTAGGTGTTTGGGTAAGTAAACATTTGTGTTTTTAATATGAACTCCAAGAGCCAACCTAGTCATTATAGGTAAGTGACACACCCAATGACTACTTGATGTTGCTATTGCTATAAAGCCAACAGTCTATCCTCCCCCTCCTGGGGATCAACAAGCAGTTTTTGGCTGCTCAAGTTTACTGTTCCCCACTTGACCCCTGTGATGCCTGTGTCTGTAATCAAATGTGAGTTGTTTGGACTCTCCTCAAGGCTTCATCATCAGTACATCATTTCTCATTACCTAATAACAGTTTCAAACAACACTGCATAAAGACTTAGCATATGGATACATTTTTATGGCTCAAACCTGGAGGTAGTCTGCCTTATAGAGAGTACTTTTTTCATTCACAGACACTTCTGTACATTAAACTGAGAATTGACAACAGGACCTGTTACAGACAAGAGGCCTAGAGCTTCAGGTCTATTGTCCAGACCAGGATAAAGGATCAAAAAAGGCTGCAATTAATAAATTATCCATGAGAATAAAGTATTTTCAGCCTAATATATAAAAACCTATTTAACCACATTATTGGGCTCTGAGTCTCACAGTGAATCAGATATAGCATTTTTGAATTGTAAGGTGGTAGTTTTATAACTCTTGCAGATGAACAAGCGAATTACAAAGTCTCACCGAAGACAAGGTTTAGATACTCTGTCATAGATACAAATTAATGTTCAACACCAGTGAGTAATTTCTGATGAAGGTGATTTCAAGCTTTCATATAAATCAGTCTCTCTTCTCATGTAGAAAAGAAACTACATTTGCTAAATCTTAGCTATCATTTTACTGTGCTGAAGAGAATATTATCTGGTAGATTGTCACAGAAGATTAAGGCTATCAGCTACTAAGAGGTTTCATTCTGTAATCCTAGGTTTGATTCTAGTTATCTCCATGTGGAAAGAAGCACTTAGGTCTAGTGGGTTTAATAACTCAAAAACAATAAAGTAAAATGGGCTTTTATTCACACTTCTTATATGAAAAGCCAGTGATCCAGGAAAGCCAACTTCCAAAAATGCTCTGTGCTGTTGGTTAATGCAGTGCGTTTAATTTTATCAGAAAACTAGACAACAATTGCTCCAATGCATTAGGTCACCATTTATGAGGGCTGTGCAGCTGCTGTGACCTGCATCAGATATATTCTGCTCAAGGACATTGGTTGCACTCCTACATGGAAGACATCTCATATTTTGTTAAATATAATTTCTTCAGTAATCAGCCTTAATCTGATACCTCCTTTGGGTGCCCTCCTTTGGGTGCAGACATATTGTAATGTTTATTCTCAGACTGGAAGCTTGTTCTTCTCCACAAAGATCTATATGCTGCTAATACTTGGCTTCTGCTAGTTGTAAAAAACTCACCAATCCCATAATAGAATTAAGCAATAACCGACAATGTGGTGTGGTATATTGAAGATTTACCCATGGTTGGTGTGGTTTAATCACGAGAGCGAAGCAAGAGTGATTAAATAAAGCCAACTGTGGGTAAATTTCAATATACCACAACCACGGAGTTGGTTATTGCTATTATGCAATGACATTATTTAAGAAAAAAAATACTTACTTTTCTTAAATAATGTCTTTGTATAATGGCACATCACTGTTCTTCCACTGGTTGTGGTACACTGCTTCCTTGTTTTGATGAACTGAGCGTGTATGGGCAAGGCCAGATTAAGACCAAATTGGGCCTGATGCTGCAGCGCAAAAAGGGCCTATCTTTTCTCGGAATTGGTGCATGTGCATTCGACAATCACCATACATGCGCACTCAGACCGACCAAGAAGCCTTAATTGCTTGCGACACAACCAGCCAGCCTTTATTGAACATGAATAATAATAACAACGTGTCGACGTATTATCGTAACAACTCGAGATTAACATCAAGCTATGTAACATCAACATTCAATAGCAATTGTCTGAAAAGTGCACTTAATGCAGAAAAGGCTAAACCAGATCAACTTAACCTACCCTACCTAGGCATATTGTCACTCTTACTACTGTGCTAGTGCTGCTTACTTATATTGCTGTTTTTCCAGCCTTAGCAAGTGCAAATTCTTCAATCATGTCAGTGAAGTCAAGGCTGAGCAGCAGCTCATGCTCAATGCTCATAAGCGCCAGCATGCTTAGCCTTTCCTGCCCCATTGAGGACCGCAGCTCTCCTTTAACTATTCCCAACTTTGAGAAGCTCCGCTCACCGGAGGCATTGGACACCATCATGCACAGATAGATGCGCAACCCAATCTCAATGTTTGGAAATGTCTGAGAAAGATTCAACGATGACAAAAGCTTGTACATGGTAAGCTCTGCTGATTCGTTCACAGTCACCAATTTCTGAGTGCACATAAATGCAGCAAACTGTATCAGCTCAGCCACAAGTGTGTCTTCCAAGTCATCTGGATACGAGGAAATGAGATTCTTAGCTTTGTCCTCGATCCGCTCAATGCTCAATGATAGCTCTGAGAGAAATCCGAATGTTTTACAAATATCGTCATATGCCTTCATCTGCTTTTCCATTTCAGCTAACAGACTGTCGATCATGACCAGATATGTCTGAGTTTTGAAAGTTTCCCTTGTGCTGAGGTCTGCTTCGTTTGTAGCTCCTTCATCAGGCATTCACTTTCGCTTATGGCCTCGATGCTGCTCAGTCTTGTATTCGCTGTGTTGAACCTTTTCGGTCGCCATCTGCTCATACACGTCAAATCTGTTCTGTGCAAACTGAACCATGTCGACCAGTGATGCCATCAAGCCAGTTGCCGTATTCAGGCTGACTGTAGGATCTTGGAGGCTAATGCTCATACTGTTGAGACGGCCAAGGATATCATTCCAGGCAGTTGCCATAACTGCTGTCTCAAGTTCATCCATCCTGCTCGAAAATCCGTCGGCCTGATTTCTCGTATCTGCCTTCTGCTCCTTATCTGCTGCAAGCTCATCCAGGACTTCCTGAATGCTCTTCTACCCTTCTACCAGCACTTTGACAGCATCTACACGTTCACACCATCGGGTTCCAGGCAAATCCTTGAGCATCAGCGTGCAGTGATTCTTTAGTCACTGCCAACGATATGTTGAGTCAGTCAGAAATACATATAGTCCATTGACAAAATCGAAAAACCTGGTACAGCCACCACAGCTTTCAACAGCCTGATCTCCTACCAGGTTTAGGCTGTGGTTGCAGCATGGAATAAAAGTGGCGTATTTACATTCTCATTTCACAATTGTCTGGACACCATTGTACTGTCCTGACATGTTTGATGCATTGTCATATGACTGGCCTCTGCAGTTAGCAATATCCAAGCCTTTTTCCTTCAGAAAGTTCAGAATAATGCTAGCCATCTGCTCCGTCGTGTGTCTCATCATCATAGGCATGAATATTAGGAATCGTTCAACTGGGCCCGACGGCAGAACGTACCGGATAACAATCGTTAGCTGATCGAGGTGTGAGACGTCAGGTGTCGAGTCAGTCGAGACAGAGAAATACTTCTCCTTCTTGGCTTCTTTCAGGATGGTGTCCTGCACCTTTTGTCCCATGAGCTTCACCAGTTCCTTGCAAATTGTGGATGGCAAATAGGAAACATGACCTTTCCCCGTGGTTCGCATACTTTCTAATATGGCTAGCCAGCAGAGTATCATACTCCGCCAACAGCTCAATTATGCCAAGGTAGTTACCATTATGAGCGGAACCTATGATCTCATCCCTGCCCCTTATAGCAAGACGACGTTCAGCTAGGAATATCAGAATGTTGATGAGCCACTTCAGAATCTGGCACCAGTAACACCGCTCTTCCTCGACCTGTTTGGTGGCTAGGTAGTCAACACAACTGGCCTCCATCTGTCAGCTCACAAAGGACAACATAGCATCACGATGAACATCGCTGCTTTCATGCATTTTTATTCTGGATTCGCCTGCCCTCCAGTTGTCAAAACCGCAAGAAACGAACTTGAACAGCACTGCCACCAAACAACTTGCATGCAAAGCAGAACACCTTCCCTGTTGGAGCCTACTTTTATATTAAAGATGCAGGCTCAGACTCTTGTCATTTTCAGTTTTCACGTTGCAAATTTATAACATTACTTAGGATATATTTATATACCCACGGTGGTGGTGCTGCGGTAGTGTTGTTGCCTCACAGTAAGACACTGTCCAGTTCGATTCTCAGCTGGAGCATCTTCTGCGTGGAGACATGTGTGAATGGGCGTACCTTCATTGAAGCTTGTGCATCAGAGCTGGTAACTCGGCATGTAAAAATCAACTACCAATCATTAGTGGACCAGAGTTCCATTGTGGTGACCCCTAACCGGGAAAAGCCAAAAGACACAAACAAACTTAGGATATATTTATCAGTTCACACATAGTGTTAAGTGTTGTTTTAACATCTGATATGGGAATTATTGAGACCTGAAGCAACATCATATGCAGGAGGTAACCATTTTCTTTGGTTATTCTAAAAGTATGTCATTGCAAGAAAGCTTGATGCTGAGTGTAAAGCATTGATATGCTAACAGATTATGACTATATGACAATTTTTTATGAATGTAGTCAAATTTTAATTCTGCGTGGACCCAAACACACAACATAACTGTATCTTTATGTCACCTCATGAATATGACAGCAGTAATTTTTCAGATTCATGAGAAGATTTCTTTTATATTCCCCAGGGTGATTTAGCGATCCATGCATGAAATAACTTCTTGGAAAGGAGCTAAACATTTTGTTGCCCTTGTTCATTAAGGTGGAATTCAAAATAATTCAAAAAAAACCTATGTGGAACAGTTTGCATAGATATTAAGGAAAAACAGCAGTATTTTTGTATCTATAATGAATTTTGTAAACACAGACTTGTATGTAGCCTTAGTTCACATTTTTGTATCTAAATATGGCATTTTCTTTTCTGTATCAGCTCACAAGGATGGCAACTGTGGTAAATCAGCTCTTGCACAAAATGTATTTTATTTTCAATGTTTCAAATAGGACAGATATCTCTATTCTTCATCACAAGCTGGTCTGTGCTGTTTGTCATGCAAATATTATAAACCACCATATTTAATTTACTGCATAGTATTTAGGTAAATAAAAACTTTTACAACAGAGTTGGCCATCAGCAGTTTTATTAAGTCTGGGTAGTTTCTTTTTAAAATAAGTACATAGGACTCCAAAATGTCTAAAACGGTTTTAAGCAATATAGTTTAGCCATCTTATGTCTTGCATTAACAAGTTAGAATTGCATGATTTAAATTTTAGGATTATTCTTCCCATGGAATTATGAGGGTCATTTCTTTTTAAAAGTGCTAGAAACTGTGTGTTAATAGGATTTAAAATAAATGTCCAGTGAAACAGATCCCGTTTTATTTTAATGGCACATTGCTTCTGCTCTTGCAGTAAACTCATATTAGGATATAAATAATGTATTCATCAAATAATGGCGAGATACTTGACTGCTCTTGTAATAAATTATTTAATGAAATCAGCGATACTGGAGTGTGCATGATAAATGCTGCTATTCAAACAAATGTGTGTAAGAAATGTCAAGGTTTAGCTAGCCACATTACCTCTAACATACATCTAATTATTTTAAAAAATGATTATAAAACAATTGTCAGTGTGTAGAATATCAGAAATGGAAAAGTTGCCATGACTGTCTGTTGCACATTTTTGTTTGCTACTGAGTTCTGCAATGTTTACAGAATTTCAGTATCTATTGTGACACATTCATCTACAAATCATATGCAGATATGTCACCTTACTTGACTTTGTGCTCATGACTATTAACATAGAAAGTGAAACATAACAGGGTGAAGGAAAGGAAAGGAGGTTCATCTCCAGCCAACATACAATAAAGATACTGAAAAAATGTCACATTTATATATTTACACACAGAGTTTTAGGGAAACTTCATCAAAAAAATGAAATCCCAGATGTACAGTGTAAGGATGTTTCACATCAGTTAATGTGGGTAATATACTTAAGAGACTGAAATGAATTTGATGGGTTCCTATTGCGTGATCAAAAATTTTAAATGGTGAACGCTTATTGAGCGAACCCAATTGGTTGAAACGTCTCATGCATAACATGGAAATCGCTGTAGGGAATATTTTCCCTTTACTTCAATGCAGTGCGATCTCGGAGTAGGAATATTTAAGTAGCGGGGGCGTGGCATGGGGGGCGCAGCCTACAGTGTTTAGGTAAGTATATTTTTTTAGTTTTATTTTTTTATTATATTTTCTAAATTTCAAACATCGCTCATATGGTGTTCGATGTTTGAAACTTTCAAAAATATAATATAGACCCGAATTTGATCTACATATATTGGTAAATTTGTTTGCTTCTCTGGTGTGGAATATTTAGCAACCCTAACTAAATATATCATTCAAGAAGGAAATGAACTTCACTATGAAGAAAGAAAGAAATATTGACAGATCTTTTTTTCCAAGAATGATAGATAGCCAGAGGCTAAAAGTGAGCTGAGAGATCTTTTCATCTTATTATGAGTGACCCCGTAGCATGTAGGTTTACTTATTTTATTATTTTCAAGACTTTTTCTTGTCTTTAAAAACTTAATCTCTTTTTAAGCAAATTGATATATTAATATTTTATATTTTAGATAGATATTTTCTTAATAATATTACAAATGATGTGGAAGGACTTCTAATTTTAGTGGACTACTCCAGCCTTACCATTTGATCAGTGGAACACCTGGGAGATCAGTGATACTCAGTGTAAAGCTCTGAAATGATAGAGAAGAATAAAATAGCAAATTATAATTGAATATGTACAAAAAGTTGAACGTATATATAGCTTTGATGATGTCAGGAGCTTGATAACCCATATTACTGGCATCACATAAGCAAATCAATGAATGCAGAGTCTATTTGATGGACATTCCAACACGACTAAGATATTAGTCTCAAAAACAGACCACATTAATATGGTTGTCCTTAAGGGTTTATGTTTGGCTATTGAAAACATAAACACTCAAACAGCTTAATATCGAACTGAAAACATCATTATTGAACATTACCAAACATCAGTAACAGTGAAAAAAATTCATTGAATAGCCATAGCTGGCCAACAACCAGGAAGTAAAGTAAACCTTTTAAATTTGCCCTATTCCCCACAGTAGTGCAATCTCGAAGTTGGTATATATAGTTAGGGGGGGTGTGGGGATCACAGTCCTCCACACTGGGAGCTGTGGGTGGTGAAGCCCCCACCTTGGTTGGTTGCGTTATGATATTGGCCAACTATGGCCATTTGATGATTTTCTTTTTGCTGTTACTGATGTTTGGTAATGTTCAATAACAATGTTTTCAGTTTGGTATTTATCTGTTCGAGGGTTTATGTTTTCGATAGCTGAGCATAGACCCCCCCACTTCTTAATGCAAGAAGTGTAAACAGTTGCCTGATCTTGAGGGAATCCTGCATTTGGAAAACATCTACTTCTGCATAGTTACTGAGGCTTGGTTGAAATGTAAACAGAATATTCCTTCTGTACCTGGGTTTTGAACTTTTCCTGCATTTAGGCCTAATGCCAACTGTGTTAGAGTCTCCGTATTTGTCAGTGAAGATATTACCTCCAGACAGATTCCCAGGGACTCACTAACTATAAACTCATTGCACTACAGATAACTCTGTATAGAATTAATTACCAACTAAAGGTTTGTTACAGAACACCTTCTTTGTCCCCTGACGAGCATGTAAGATTCTTCAGCGATCTCAATGATCTCCTGATTAGCAAAAAGATTATTTTTGTTGATTTTAACTGCCATTCAATAAACTGGAATACCTACACTTTCAATGTAGGATATGCCCCAAAATTCTAACACTTAATATGTAAAGAAACCTACTAGAGACATTGCATTCTTGACCTGATGCTTGCAAATATGGTTGCCGTTTTCACTGAACCTATGATATCTCATTCCCAAGGTACGTCAGACCACAAACCTGTAACTTTTAACTCCCAAAAGCCCTTGCAGCAAATCCTATTGCATTTATGGACTTCAAAAGTGCCAACCTCAACCTACGCTATGATAAAATACTAAATATCAAAATTCGCTTATGGCTACACCTCTTTTGACATTGCTACAGCAGCACGCTTTACTAAAGAATTCTACAACAATTTAGAAGAATGCATTGAGCTAACAGGTTCTACCAGCACTAGTATCACAGGAAATTCAAAAGTAAGCCATTCTAGCTGCCCTCCAACATAAATAAACTATAGAACAAAAGAAAGAAACTCTTTAAATTATTTAGCAGATCCAAAACCTTTATTTTCAAGGAAAGTATTAAAAGAAAAACTGAATAACACTAATAGGGCACTAAAGGAACCCATAAACATAAGCTGGCCTCTGAAGCCAAAAATAATTATAAATCTTTCTTTATCTATATTAGAAACTAAAAAACAATAACTTACACTGATCTGAACTTATTCATAATGGCATCTCCTATTTGACCTAATAAACATTGCTAATATCCTTACAAATTTAGTGCCAATTTCACACCCAATACTTCTGGTCAAAAGTCCTGAAATATCTGAATCTCTTACTCCTTGAATTATCTCTAAAGGTCACTTACTAACAATACTAACCAAGACCAAAAATATTTCCTAAATGGAAGATGACAATATACCTGGTTATTTAATTAATGGTGATAAACATGTTCTTTCAGAGACTGTCCTTAAATGGTTTAACCTTAGTTTAGCTACTAATTTTGTCCCTAATAAGTGGCACACTGCAGTGGTAATGCCCCCTTGTAAGGGTGACCTTATAACCAATCAAGGTAATTGCAGACCTATCAGCCTTACAAACCTTATCTTCAAAAAGCTATGGAATGTATTATAACTGACCTCATAAACTACGGTATTATGAAGCTTATTAGATTTGACCTCCAGTAGTATGTCTTTGTGAAAGGTAGATCCTGTCTACTGAATCTGATAAACATCACTGAAAGGGATGTAAAGGCTGAAGAATTTTCATGGTGCCCCATGCTGGTATCATACAGAAGCAAAATGCTTTAAAAATATTTGATAAGATGGATTGCAAACTGGTAAAAGACAGAACCCATACAGTACAGGGTGCTGGTACCTCATCAGAATGAATGAAAGTAACTAGCTGTATCCATCAGGGCTATCCTTTTTGGCATTTACTTCTTAGATCTTCAAGTAGAGAGCCAAGACCTTTGGCTAACAAAGTTTGCAAAAGACTGCTAACTGTGTGCTATTGTTAAGTCTCCTTCGGGTACTCAAACTTTCCAGTCTAAAGTCCAAAGAAACTCTTGGTGGATTAAACGTGGCTTCAAGCTAAATGATAAATGATAACTTGTGTTATCATTTTGGTCAACAACTCCTCCTCCCATCATCTTTTACAGACAGTACAACACTACAAACTAAAACATAGTCAAGGATCTAGGAACTTGGGTTGACAATGCCCTCTTTTTTGACCATTATGTGACATGGTTGTCAGGAAAGGAAATCCTTTTATTTTGCATAGCTAATTGCCAGAGGAATATCATCAAGGTCTAAAGAGGTAATTAATCCCTTATACTTAGCATCGATCAGACCAATTACTGGGTACAACATCCTTTTGAAATATATCTCACTAAACATATGAAATAATTTAAAGACCCCAAAGATCCCTAACCAAAAACATCACAGTCCTAAAGTCCATAAACAAACAAGAGAGGCTGGAAGCTCTATTACTTTATTTATGGTCTTATAGATTGAAGGGAGATCACATTGGGGCTAACCATTCAGTGGCGTAAGCACTGGCTCTAGGGGATTTTGTCACATTGACTAACATTGATATGACATTAAAACCACTTGTAAAAATGGGAAAAAAGGGACTGATGATGTCACTGTTCTTTGTCTCACTTACCACACCATTAGAGGCACGGTTGTCCTGGACCTCCTGCATCTCCTTATGTCCACTTTCTCCACCAGAACTAGAACAAGGGTCCTAAATCTTTACCAACAGATAAATAAAATATGGTGGAAGGGCAGTTTTATAAACCAGCATCTATCAAGCCTCCAGAATAAATTAGTCTGCAATTTAAGCACTGTGACAATATTGTCGTTTAAAAACAACCTGTATGACTGCATGGGTAGTCCCATATTTATTCCTGGATTGACTGGTATGGCTCTTGTGGAGTAAGGAGGTGTGACATGAGAGGGGTACTGGCAAGACATGCATGGTTATAAGACTTGGAATATCTGTGAGATTTATGAAAGTTGTGGGAGGTTGGTATAATGGTTGGTGTTAACCTTACAGACACAAGGTGCAGCATTTGATTTTCACAGGGGGTAATTGGTTAGGCTTAAAATGGCCCACAGGGGCAGTTAACCTAGTACTAACCCATGAACCTATTAGCAGAATGGATTGGTGAATGGGATAAGGGCAGATTTTGAGGCCTGGTACTGAAGACCCAACAATATGAACAGGACTAGAAGATTAGCACCATTATTGAGAGTTCTTCACTGATGAGTTTATGTATCTGTAGAAAAATTCATGCAGCAGAGTTGTCTCTCACATTGATTCAGTTGAAGTCAATGTACTATGAAGAATGTATAATAATGAATGCAGTACAAACTGTAAAAAAAACTAAGCCTAATTTTAACCAAAATACAAGACAAAGAGGCTGATTAACTACAGACAAATTAGCAGACATAGACAGAGGATGCACTGTGCACAATATTCTTAAGGGAAAGCAACCTTTCAACTTATATGTAGAAAAATGATTTAACTTTCTGTAGAGGTGCCAACAATGACAGAATCCTAATGACTACATGTACACATCTGTTTCTGCATGAACAGCTGTATATATAGTTGTAAACAAGGTTACGGTACATCGTAGAATCTTATTTATTTTTGCTCCTATGGGATGAATGCAAATAACGCATAACTAAAGGCAAACAGGAAAAGTAGAACGGATGTTGCAAACAATAAAAGTGGAATAATAATCTGTAGAAAAGAAACCTTCATAAGGAATTACTGTTTTTGCATGGACTTATTTATTTTAGAACTATACTCAGACACTCAGAGATATCACATTTATATTATATATATATATATATATATATATATATATATATATGGGTTACTGACAAGTTGTTGAATGACAGCTTGCTGAACCAAGAATAACAGTGCCTTAGCTGATTGAAAATTAGCTGACTGAATGCACTGGCTGTGTTACTGTGCAAGATCATAGTACGGTAGGGATCGGGAAATAAATTTGCCCTTTCCCTAGTATAGTGCAATATCAGAGATGGTTTATATAATTATAAGGAGGTGTGGAGAGTGCAGGAGGGCTCTCTCCCCTGTCAAAAAGTTTGTCCTTTTCTTTAATAGCCCACTGATTGACAAGTTATGTTCAATCAGTTGCCTTTCGATAGCTTGTTCTATCAATGACTTTTCAGACATCTCTCTCTCTCTCTCTCTCTCTCTCTATATATATATATATATATATATATATATAAATATATTTGAATCAGCACGCGCACACCCGCACAGATGTAAGCACACATGCATGCACACAAATACAGATACATATTTATGATTACAGATCCCAGCATACAGTACCCAATTGTGTTGACAAAACAGCTGTTGACTAAACTACAAGTTGACATAAGAGATACCTCCCATATACTAACACACACACACACACACACACACACACACACACACACACACACACACACACACACACACACACACACACACACACGCACACAGACATATCTATCTATCTATCTATCTATCTATCTATCTATCTATCTATCTATCTATCTATCTATCTATCTATCTATCTATCTATCTATCTGTATGTCTATCTATATATCTATCTTTCTATCTATACAGTGGATGTAAAAAGTGTACACACCCCTGTTAAAATGCCAGGTTTTTGTGATATGAAAAAATGAGACCACAATAAATCATTTCAAAACTTTTTCCACCTTTAACGTGACCTATAACCTGCACAATTCAATTGAAAAACGAACAAATCTGTTAGGGGAAAAATATAAAAAAATAAAAAACGTACAATAAGCTGGTTGCATAAGTCTGCACACCCTTAAACTGATACTTTGTTAAAGCACCTTTTGATTTAATTACAGCATTCAGTATTCTTGGGTACACACCTGCCATCAATTAAAGAGACTCTGATTAACCCCAAATAAAGTTTAGCTGTCCTAGTAGGATTTTCTTGACATTTACTCAGTTGTCTGCTACAGCAAAAGGCATGGTTCGCAGAGAGCTTACAAGGCAACAAAGGGATCTCATTGTTGAAAGGTATCAGTCAGGAGAAGGGTACAAAAAAATTTCCACAGCCTTGGATATACCATGAAACACAGTGAAAACAGTCATCAAAAAGTGCAGAAAATATAGGACAACAGTGACGTTGCGAAGAACTGGATGTCCCTCCAAAACTGATGAAAAGACAAGATGAAAACTGGTCAGGGAGGCTGCCAAGAGACCTACAGCAACACTGAAGGAGCTGCAGAAATTTCTGGCAAGTACTGGTTGTGTACTACATATGACAACAATCTTCCATATTCTCCATATGTCTGGGCTATGGGGTAGGGTTGTAAGACAGAAGCCTTTTCCTACACAGAAAAACATCCAGGCCCAGCTAAAATTTGCAAAACAATACATCAAATCTCCCAAAAGTAGTAGTAGTAGTAGTAGATCTTTCGGCTTTTCCCGGTTAGGGGTCACCACAGCAGAACTCCGGTCCGCTAATGATTGGCAGTAGATTTTTACATGCTGGCTTGCCAGGCCTAACGCACAACCTTCAATGAAGGAACGCCCATCCACACATGTCGTCACACAGAAGATGCTCTAACTGAGAATCGAACAGGCAACGTCTAACTGTGAAGCAACAATGCTACCGCAGCACCACAAATCTCCCAAAAGTATGTGTGAAAATGTGTTATGGTCTGATGACACCAAGGATGAACTTTTTGGCCACAATTCCAAAAGGTATGTTTGGTGCAAAAACAACACTTAGCATCAGCAAAAGAACACCATCCCCACGGTGAAGCATGGTGGTGGCAGTATCATGCTTTGAGGTTGCTTTTCTTCAGCTGGAACTGGGGCTTTAGTCAAGGTGGAGGGAATTATGAACACTTCAAAATACCAGTCACTTTTGGCCCCAAACCTTCAGGCGTCTGCTAGAAAGCTGAAGATGAAGAAGAATTTCACTTTTCAACACAACAATGACCCCAAGCTTGCATCCAAATCAACAAAAGAATGGCTTCACCAGAAGAAAATTTAAGTTTTGGAATGGCCCAGCCAGAGGCCAGACCTAAATCCAGTAGAAAATCTGTGGGGTGACCTGAAGAGAGCTGTGCACAAGAGATGCCCTTGCAATTTGACAGATTTGGAGCACTTTTGTAAGGAAGATTAGGCAAATATTGCCAAGTCAAGATGTGCCATGCTGATAGACTCCTACCCAAGAAAACTAAATGCTGTGATTAAATCAAAAGGTGCTTCAGCAAAGTATTAGTTTAAGTGTGTGCACACTTATGTAGCCAGCTTATTGTATGTTTTTTATTTTTTATATTTTTCCCCTAACGGATTTGTTTGTTTTTCAATTGAATTGTGCAGGTTATAGGTCATATTAAAGGTGGGAAAAGTTTTGAAATGATTTATTGTGGTTTCATTATTTTATATCACAGAAACCTGGCATTTTAACAGGGTTGTGTACACTTTTTATATCCATTGTGTGTGTGTGTGTGTGTGTGTGTGTGTGTGTGTGTGTGTGTGTGTGTGTGTGTGTTTTATATATATATATATATATAAAATCACTACTAAATCTCGAAATTCCACAATCCCGAGTCTCTGAATAATGAGGATCAGAATCTCAAACATAAAAGAACAACATTTTCTAAGCCCCCCCTGCACCCCTCCACACCCCCAGCAACTTAAATATACCAACTCCAAGGTCGCACTACAGTGGCGTGAACGGCAAAATGGTGTCCTGCAGAGCGGAACAGAAACTTTGCCGATCACTCCACTGTAGTGCGATCTCAGAGTTGGTATATTTAAGTTGCAAGGAGTGTGGGGGGCACAGCCCCCCACGTGGTGGGTGCAGGGGGGCTTGCCACCCTGCATATATGTTACACAATCGTGTTTTTTTGTTTACTTTTATTTTTATTTTTTTATCTTTGAGATTCTGCAATCTCAAGATTCTGGTCCTCGGGATCCAGAGTATCGGGATTGTGGAATTTCCAGATTTAGTAGGGATCCCTAATATGGTTA
>NC_056733.1:788709903-788742403 GCF_019279795.1 Protopterus annectens | reverse complement strand
ACTGTTCATGTGTTTAAAAACTTTTCAATGGTGCATGACATATGCAGATAGTATAGTGATATTTTGTGATAATAAACATTCACTGCAAATTATATGAAAACAACGGGTTCCTATGAGTTTAACGAAAATGCATTATGTCGAATGCGTTTTCGTCGACACATGTAGAGCGAACAGGCAAAACAGCGAAGCGGCTGTTCAGTGAAATTTTTCCCTGGGAAAGAAGTCGCTTGACCGCTTTTTTGTTTTGCCGTGTTCTGAAGTGTAGTGTGGTCCCTTGTCCGGTATAGCTCCCGAGCGTGATTGTGCAACAGTTACTGACCTTAGGATTAGGGTGCGGGTTAAGGTAAGTGCATATGTATGAAAATGTTTACTGTTGTATATTTTATGTTAAATGTATGGTTGAGTTCTGTGTGTATGTGTTTTGAGTTGTTTACTTTTGTTTTGGGGGCTGGTAGAGTTAGGGTTAAGGTAAGTGTGTATGTGTCTGGAGCTGTTTATGTGAATGTGCGAGAGTTACTGACCTTAGGGTTAGGGTGCGGGTTAAGGTAAGTGCATATGGTTCAAAATGTTTATTTTTTTTTTTTTCGTTAAATGTATGTTTGGGTTATGTGCATATGTGTATTTAGTTGTTTACTGTTTTTTGGGGGGGGGTATAATTAGGATTTGGTATGTGTGTATGTGTTTGGAAGTGTGTAATGTGTTTTTTTTTTTTTGTGGGAGTTGGAACAGCGATTTCTTTCCCTAGGAAAGAAATCGCTGTTCTTCGGATTCAACATTTTCAGCTTTCGCTGAAAATGTGTCGATGTAACATCGTTCGCTGTTTTAAGCGTTCGATGTTGCAATATAGACCCAAAAACAACAATCTACATCAACAAATAAAACTGTGCACATTAGATGGCAAGTGTCACTGGCAAAATTGTGAGCTCAGTGGTGTGATAGTAATGGAGATATAAAGGCATTATTAATATTTATAACTGTTTTGTCAAAGATTTATATCTGAGAATGCTTTGTCATTACTTATTGTTTTTTGGTTCTTAATGCACTGCTGCTGAAATCTGTCTTTTCACCTAGTAGCCCATTTTGTACTCTCTCATACCCATTATAATCATCATGGAAGGATTTGGACGAGTCTTGCTCTGATCCTGTAAATGCAGCCTCCCTTTCCAGAATGAGAGATATCATACAGTCTGTTACCTCTACCACTGCTGTACTGCCCTTTGCCACCTTATTTATTCAAGCAGGGGTCTGTCAAGATCCTGCTGTAACCCTGCAGGTTGTCTCTGCCTTCAAGGTAATTTTTCTACAGAGACTTCCATTCTCCTTTAAGAGGGGCAAAAGTGGAAAGGAAGGCATTATGTAATGCAGATGGTGGTAGGAAGTTTTTGGGAATATGCAAGAGAACAGATTGCCAGCTGTGTGGAGACAAGACAGTTTTACAGGCATCATCACCCATGATATTGGCCCACTCATACCCCCCCCCCCCAAGCTACCATGTGATAGCCAGTCTTCAGCTGGGAAACCATGAACTGATCTCCATTAGGACATGCTCCAATTTTAAATAGAACCCCAACCCCTCTTTTTTGGATGGGGGAGTGGATGAAAGCCATTCTCTCCCACATACCTTGGTCAACTGCTCCAGTGCCTGAGTCACTAATTGGACATCTGGGTAACACTCAATCGTCCATCTTTCTAAGTCACAGAGCCAAGACTTACCCACCATGTTTTAATGTCATTTTATTTTACTAATACCGACTGATTATGTACATCACCCACAACATGACAGTATCACACTCCACTTTTGTATTATTGCTGTAAATATGGAAAATAATATCTTACATTTTTCAGAATCACTGACGAGCCCTCCTTAATAACTCCAATCCTGCACTGATTATTTTACTGTGAATGCTTAACAAATTGTTTTGTCTTGTAGATACTACCTTTCTGCCTTAGTTTTAGACATGTGTGTGTATCAGGGCTTCATAAATTAGACTTTGATAACATTGATGGGTATATTTACCTCAGGCAAACAGGGAAGTCTCGTGTTAACATGAATAAATTCTTATAGGGTACATAAGAAATCTTCCTTTCCCGATGGCCATACTCTTCTAGAAAATGATGAATTCACATAAACCCAAGGGTTTCTTTGTGGCATAATAGTGTAGAGAACCTCACTGTTAATCAAAACAAGCTATATTTTATTTCTAAATTCTTACTCATACTAATGCAGTCAACAGAATCTGAAATAAAGCAAGGGTCCTTTTTCACAAAGCCCTTTAACTTATTCAACACATAAATAGCCAATGCTTCATCCTGGAACTTGCACAAGTTGCAATTAATTGGCTAAAGTGAGAATACTAACATTTTTATAATTTCTAACAATTGTTAGAAAAAAATCTTAAATAATTATTGTGATTTCTTGGAGAAGTGAATAAGCTAGAGTCTATCACACTGCTAAGATGCAAAATTATGCATCAGTTGCTTATGAAATACTATATCAGTTACCATCTAGTGTGACTGTAGAGTTACAGCAAATGTTATCTTTGGACATATGGCACCACTACTTTTTATTTATTTATTAACATTTGTTTACCGGGAAAGTCTGACTGGGACAGAGCCCATTTTCGGCAGAGGCCCGGGGAGAAACGGTCCAGACACATGTCTTTGGAATATGGGTGGAAACAGGAGCACCCGGAGGAAACCCACGTGAATGCAGGGAGGACATGCAGACTCTGCATATTAAACACCCTAGCTGAGAATTGAACTGGAGAACCTCTTGCTGTGAGGCAACAATGTGAACCAGTGCACCACTGCGTTGCCCTACATGGTGAATGGGAATAGTTACAAAAAAATAATAAATAAGAATATACATATGTATAGACTTTAGCAAATGTAATTCTCTGTCTAAATTGGATACCCATATATTTCCCTTCCCCAGTCCATGACCCTTCACACCTCCCTGGGTCCCATATCATGAGTCCCCTTCTCCAAATGACCCATTAATTCTTTTTGAGGAGAGATCCAGGCTTCCCCAGGCTAGGTGACAGCACTAAGACCCATTTGCCTGACAAGTATATCTATTCTCATTCTGGTGAGAGGTAGGTGATAGGGAGTTGGCCGACTTAAGGTCCAGATGAACTGCCTATCTATCCCTCTCACAGACAGCTTGTATACTTACAGCTGCTATCTATTCAGGAGCAAAATGCAGCAAAAAAAGGTAGTTTGAGGACAAAGCACCTCTCTGAGACCAATTGAAAATGTATGAAAAACAAACCCCAGAGGTGACACCATGGACTGGAATACAAACATTTTAATGACCACAAGAAATAAAAAATGACAAATGTAAGCGCTTTCGTGTTCTATCAATGAATGCTTCTTCAGACACATTAACAACAATCAGCTCTCTTGTTTAAATATAGATGTATAACCAATAGTATTTCTGCACCAATTAACTCATTGAAACCATTTTAATAGCTAACATTTATACAAGTATTTGTATCTATCCTAGCAACAATAAAATCATTACCTAAAATACAATCCTAAAACTGTAAAACAAATGGTGTACATTTAAAAGAGCAATGTAAAGTCAGTGAACTTATAAAAACAGATAGAAAACACACAACATAATGAGAACCTAATAAAACGTAACTGATGCATTCCTAAAATATATATTAATGTTTCAGTGGTCTGTCCAGCAAAAAAGGTTTAAGCAAAACCCTATCATTAAGCCCAAATGTCTTGTCATCTTATAGTCTAACAAACCACTTTATCTCTAGTTGTTCTGTATGATTTTTAAAATTACCTAGCCTAAGACTTTTAGTTGCTAACTCTAATACAAGGAACTTAAAACTTATGTGAGAGGCCATGGTTCAGCACGTCGCGTTAACGCATTTGTCTCATCTTCCTTATTTATTGCATAGAGATGTTCTCTCACCCTCTCACGCAAAGTTCTATTAGTTTTCCCTACATAAAAGTAGGAACATTTATAACAAATAGCTAAATAAACCAAGTCACGTGATTTACAGTCTGCATAATGATCAAATTTATAGTCTTTATGTGTTGCTGGATGTATAAATGTATCATTATTCATCATGTAAACACAATGATTACAATTCCTGCATGAAAAGGTCCTTTTGTGACTTGACTGTGTTCTATTCTGAACATTTCTCTCATAACATAACAGTCTTTTTAAAGACTTGCCCCCGGACTCTCAAAAGCCTGCACAGAGTGCAAGATGAGTGCAGTAGCTCACGCAGGCAATGTGTCTGCTGTGCGATCCAGGAACAGGTGGCAGGGGCATGCACCATAGCTCCAGCACTAATCTTGCATGGACTAAGCCCTGGTATGCAAATCACCTCATTTGCTGGAGAAATCCATGCAAATGAGGTGATATTGCAATCCAGGAAGCTTGCAATAGTCCGTGCAAGACAAGTGCAATCTGCAGAAATGTACTCGGTTAGTAACTGAGTACATTTCTGCAAATTCTAAAACAGAGCTATGACAGCTCCAAATAAAGGCTGCATATTATTGAGGAAGCATGCCAATGGCCAAGTAGAAGGCCATTGGCATTGTAAACTGTTTAAAAAATAAATAAAACAACTTTTATTTTTTTTTTTCATCGATTTCGGCTGTTTAAGCATAGGGCAGCAACGCGCAAACGGGATCGGGGGGAAAATAAACTGAAAATGAGCATTCTAACAAAAATCAGTATTCTGCCATGCAAGTCAATGGCAGGCAAAAGACAACCTGGCCAGTGAATAGTGGTTGCTAAGGGGGAAGCTCAGTGTGGGACATGTAACTATGCATTAGCAGGCAAGTCTATGCAAATGAGGGAAAGGTTAGTGAATCCCAGATATTCCCAGGGTGTGAGGCAGGTCCCAAGAGTGTAAGAGTATAAATAGCTGGGGTGCAAGACTAGGATATAGGTGACATCATGAGGGTGTCAGGCATACTGTAAGTGGATTGGAGACCTGTGGCTCGGGATTGCTCCTAGGTTAGCACAGCTAAACTAGGGATGTCTCTAAACCTGCCTAGCACACTTTACAAAATGTAAGCGGGTGTGCGCACTGAGCACCGGGTTTTACAGGAAGAAAAAGGAAGTTAAACCAGGAAATAGCAGCTCTGAGCACATTTGAGCACTCCGTTTGTGTGGCGCGCACACAGGCTTAAACAGGGAGTCAATGGGAAGGGAAAACAGCAGTAGGAAGGTAATTAAGGAGAACTAGCTTAGCTGACAGGTGAAATGTATCAAAATCAGCCAATTACACAGGCAGCAGACCAGCCCAGCAAAGCACACCACTATAAACTATGCAAACACCTTTTCCCCTTATTTTTCCCAAAAACTCTGCACCACCGGTGTATACAGATGGGAAAATTTTACAAAACGAAAGCAAGAGAAAAAAATGTTAGGATCTGCTTTTGCTATCATAAACCAGCATGTGCAAGAGGCTGAGGGTGGTGAGGATGTGAATGCTGCTGAGCAACCCACAGTGAGGAGATGGAGAAGAGTGTACAGACCCAGGATAACCTACCAAGGGCTACATGAGCTGGAGATAGTGGAGCGCTATAGGGTAGACAGGGACCTCCTACAGCAAATTGTTGAGCTGTGCCGGCCACGCCTCACACACAGAACTTACAGAGGGGAACCCATCCCAGTGGATACCAAGGAATGTATAGGCCTAAGAATACTAGCTACAGGTACCTTCCAAAGGTCAACTGGGGATATGATGGGGATTTCACAGGCAACAGCATCCAGGGTACTCCACCAGTTCCTGGATGCCATGTCAGCACATATCGGTGAGCATGTATATTTCCCCATCACCCGTGAGGCGTTGGCCAGCAATATGCGTCTCTTCCACCAAATAGCAGAATACCCTGAGGTAGTGGGTGCAATAGACTGCACGCACATATGCATTAAAGCACCACCAGGTGAGCGGGGTATGGTCTACATCAACCACAAGGGCTTTCCCTCCATCAGCTGCCAGGTCGTGTGCGATGCCCAGGGCATAATAATGAATGTGTGTGCTGGCTGCCCTGGAAGCTACCACGATTCCCACATCTGGCATCTGACACAGCTGTACCAGACATTTGCCAGTGGGAACATCCCACACGGTCACCTAGCGGGGGATGCTGGATATGCACTGGAGCCATGGCTGATGACACCCATCAGAAATGCACACACACCTGAACAAGAACTTCATAATGACGCACACGCACAAACACAAATCATAATACAGCATGTGTTTGGGGTGCTCAAGTCACGGTTCCGGTACTTACCAACTACATGTACCCAAATTGTCCTTGTATGTGCCATGCTACACAATATGATCCTGCAGAAACAGCTGCAGCAGGAACAGCATGGGGCAGGGCCACACAGTCCCCCACAAGTGCCAAGGCCTACACAGGTGCAGAGTGACTCGGAGGAGGAGCAACCTGAGCCTGCCCCAGTAGGCAGAAGGAGGCATGCCCAGTATGCCCTGGCCTTGGCAAAGAGGCAACGCATAGCACATGCACTGACACAGTAGGGACCCAGGGAATGACGCCTTTCTCCAACTCGCACATACAGTAAAAAGGATGCCAAAGATGACACTACCTGTGCTCAACCATGTATAGGGAGTGTACTGTGTGCATCCGATATAGGCAGCCCTGCATCACCACCCTCAATACTAGGACACCCACAAGGTAAGTGACTCACACATGCCAGTCGGGGGGGGGGGCACATACCCAACAACAGTCACAGCCAGCAGGATAGGTGTAGACAAACACAAACAAATGCTGTACTATGGCCTCTGAATGAGCCCCATGGGTAACCTCTACCCCAGCCCTACACAGACAGACTACAGCAGGCCAGCCAGTTGGATGTAAGTTGTGAAGGCTAGGAAGTCAGAAACTAATATGTAGGTAGTGAGAGCTACAATCTGTAGTACACTGGTATGCCTCTGGCCAGCACGATAGGTAAGACTACGGACTGAAATGGTGTACCTGACATATCAGTACAGTCCTAGCAACTGTGTAAAAGTGTAAGGTGTGCCCCACCATCCTATGTACAGTTATAGTAACAGTCAGGTGTGCCCCCCCACCTCTGTGTAGAAATGTAGAACAGTTTGGTGTCCTCCCGCTATGCAGAAATATTGCAACAGTCAATGCCAAATGACTGATGTATACCATGCAGACACAGCATGCTACCTATCGGTGTACAACACAAAGGACAGCACCGCAGTACAAACCACCTGGACTTGATCCACACATGCAATATAGATGGCCATACTGGGCATGCTCACACACTTAGAGGAATGAAGGCAATGTCAGTCAACAACATACTGAAAGCCCATACTGGGCATGCTCACACACTTAAACACAAGAAGACCATGTCAGCAAACAACAGTGGACCAGACATATCTGGCAGTTGCAGTTCTCAGTGCAGACACATGTTAGTATGCACCACTCCTGCCTTGCACACACAGTGGATAGGAATACAGACATATATGCAAGGACAACACACGATAATAAGCCAAAGGTAGACGGACATAGATGTGTTGAAGAGGGTGACCATGACAAGGAGCCATCTGGGCCTGTCCCACCCAGCACACAGCCAAAGGGCCCCAAACACATGAGGTGCAGGTGTCACTCACTGCAGATACTAGCCACCAGTATCTGCCAGCATTATGGCATGTTGCACGTGCCAGCTGTGCAACATGACTGTACAAGGAAGTTGTCACCTAGTAACTGTATACACGTACCTGTGGCATATGACCCCTGTGTGTGCCCGCATGTGGCATGTCAACCCCTACATGAATGGGTTACGGCCCATGCACACACCGCCCTCGCCATAGCAGTATCATGACAAGCCTGCTGAGGTCATCCAATGTAAAATACACCTTTGGGGGAGCTGTAGCTCAGTAATCCCCATGGCACGTCCCATACCTGTGTACTGCTGTATTGATAAACTAGTTAGGTAGTAGTCCTAACCCCAGACTTGGCAATTATGTGAGTGTGTGTATGTGTGCGTGTCTCGGTCTCTGCCTGTGTAGAGAGAAATGCTTTTTCGGCTACTCACACTCAGTACAGTTCATATACACAACATTAGCAAGGCTGCAGATGTCACGCACCTAGAAATACACCTCTGGAGAAATCATAGCCCAGTAATCTCCGCAAAGCGTCCTGTAACTGCCTACTGCTGTAGTATGATAAAGTAGTGAGGTAGGTGTTCTAACCCCAGACCTGGCAACTGTGTGTGTGTGTGTGTGTGTGTGTGTGTGTGTGTGTGTGTGTGTGTGTGTGTGTGTGTGTGTGTGTGTGTGTGTGTGTGTGTCTAACTGAGTAGAGAGCAATGCTTTTTAGGCCACTCACACCCTGTACAATACACATGCTCGACTTTGGCAAGGCTGCTGATGTCACTCACCTAGAAATACACCTCTGGAGAAATTATAGCCCAGTAATCTCCGTAGCGCATCTTGTAACTGTGTACTGCTGTCATGTGATAAGGTAGGTGTTCTGACCCCAGACCTGGCAACTGTGTTGGTGTGTGAATCTGTGTGTGTCTGACTGCGTAGAGAGCAGTGCTTTTTAGGCCACTCACACCCCGTACAATACACATACTCGACTTTGGCAAGGCTGCTGATGTCACTCACCTAGAAATACACCTCTGGGAAAACCATGGCACAGTAATCTCCATAGTGTGTTTTGTAACTGCGTACTGCTGTAGTGTGATAAAGTAGTGAGGTAGGTGTTCTAACCCCAGACCTGACAACTGTGTGTGTGTGCGTTGGTGTGTGAATCTGTGTGTGTCTGACTGAGTGGAGAGCAATGCTTTTTAGGCCACTCACAACCCATAAAATACACATACTCGACTTTGGCAAGTCTGCTGATGTCACTCACCTGGAAATACAACTCTGGGAAAATAATATCCCCATAATCCCTGTAGTGTGTCCTGTAACTGCATACTGCTGTAGTGTGATAAAGTAGTTAGGTAGGTGTTCTACTACCAGACATGACAGGCGTGTGTGTGTGAATCTTTATGTCTCTGTCTGTCTGTGACTGAGTAACAAACAATGCTTTTTAGGTTACTCACACTCCTTAGAATTCATATACTCAACTTTGGCAAGGCTGCTGATGTCACTCATCTAGAAATACACCTCTGGGAAAGTCATAGCCCAGTAATCTCTGCAGGGCGTCCTGTAACTGCGTACTGCTGTAGTATGATTTAGAACTGTGGTAGGGTTCCATCTCCACCCATGGCAGTTCTGGATGTTTTGTGTGTGTTGCAATGTCTGTGTATGGAGCAATGCATCATAGGCTACTCACTCGCAATACATTTCAAATGCCCTACATTGCCAATCCTGCTGATGTCATTCATTGTGAAGTAAAACTTTGGGGAGAAAGTTCTTGAGTAATCTCTGTGGTGCGGCGTTTAACAGCTCTATGCTGTAGTGTAATACAGACCTCAATCAGGAGTTCTATACCCACATATGTCAGTTGTGGATGTTTTGTGTGTGTCTCACTGTCTGTGTAGGGAGCAATGCATTTTAGGCTAGTCACTTGCAATACAGTTGAAATGCCCTACTTCTGTAATCCTGCTGATGTCATTCACTGTGAAATACACCTTTGGGGAAATAGTACTCCAGCAATGTCCATGGGGCGTACTATAACTGTGTAGTGCTGTAGTATAATAAAGTAATTAAATAGGGGTTCTACTCCCAGACATGACAGGTGTGTGTTTGTAACTCGTATCCTGTGTAGAGGTGAGTGTGGGCAATGTGAAGGTGTTTTGCTTATTTCTTTTATGTAGGCCCTACTATACATCACAATGTCAACCATACAGGGACAACAAATGTGAATTAGCTGGGAGGCTGGGGTGCAAAGCCATACCCATACATGTGACATCAAGGCCAGTCAATCCAAGTTAGCAACCCCACTATTACCCAGAGCACACACTCAACCCATGTGTCATATGAACACACATGCCTAGGCAGCAGCCAATATGTGGGTGGTACACTGCATATTGGCCACTGATAGTAGCTATGCAGTGATAGCAGTGGACTACAGAGGGCATGTCACCTTGCCCATCTGTCCAATATGCACGTACATGCAGACAGTGCACCTCTACCATGTCCCCCAATGGACACCTGCACCACCTGTGGTGCCTTCACATGTGACTCGCAATGGACATACCATGCCTGACAATATGTCCTTTATGGGCAGATGACACTGACATCAGGGAATGCTGTTGGCATGCCATCAATGTAGGTAAAGGGTAAACCTGCTGCCCATTACCAGTTCCTGCCACAGGTGGGCAAGACTGGCACATCTGATGATAATCTGTGTTCACAACATGGGCCAGACACCCCAGGTACAGTTCCACATGTCACTGTACATGCATGTGGGAGGTGTGCACATCCCAGACACCATCCATGTCATGGACTAAGGAACACATACATGGCATGTGGTGTACAGCATTGGCCGCAGAAAATAGTCACCCAGGTGACTGGATGGGGGATGCAATACACATCTGTTTGGGCAAATGCAGTAACTACTGGCCTGAGCCACAATGCAGACCATTGTCATTTGACCTGATGCCAAGGTATACCCATCATCTACCCTTGTACAGCCTGCTGGCACAGTTGACCACCACACACCCATGTAGACATGCACCCATGCATGTCAGAACTGGCACCCTGTGTTTTCGTGTGTGTGTGTTGTATGGTGCGTATATCCACATCCACACTCACTACAACCCCCCATGGCATACTGAAGCATGCTGTCTGATATCTGACATCTCCTCATACTCTTTGCCCATATGGCCTCTGTATGACCCGTGTGGTGCATGTGATACCTGCACATTGATGTGTTGTGGCAATCCCACTAGTGATGAGTTGCACTCCTGGCCCTGCCAACTGTGTCAATGTGTGTGCATCCCTGTGTGAGTGTGCCTGTGTTGACGCTGGCACCTGTTCATGCAGACAGGCACATGTACGACACCTACTGTATATCTACTGTATCCCTGTTGAAGATGTCACTCACCCTCACATATATGTTCTGAGTGCCCCTCATCAGCTAACCCATGTGGTGCATCCAATAACTGCATCGAACTGTGATAGCACTACATAGTTGTCAGGGGTTTGATACCCTGTGCTGGTAGGTGTGTGACACAAACATGCTTCAGTTTTACACTCCCACCCCTCCTTGACATGTCTTTGCCTCTGTCTGCCTCCCCCACTCCCTCTCTGGTGGATGTGGAGACCCACACCTGCCTTGCTTAGTCAGCAGCATGTGTATTTTACGTGATACTCATGATCAGCTGATGGTCTCTGCATGAATTGCAGCCCTCCCCTAGCTGATTGCATGTGGAACAGCTGTGGTAACAATCCCATAGCCAATTGCATGGAAACACACTTCAATACCTAGGAACATCCTGGTGGTGTTGGGCCTTTTCAGTCACTGTGAGCAGGAACTAGATCTGTTGTTTGGCAAACAGCATCTCAGATGGATTGGGGTTTATTTCTAACAACATACACTGTGGAAAGAGGGCAACAAACAGGAGGGGGATGTGCCTGACCTGACTACAGACTGCTGCTATACTGCATGTGGAGTAATGTTGGTTTAACAGTGTTTGTCTGGATATGCCTGTCGTACATGTAATAATACCTGCCATGTCAGTTCCATGTATATGAGGAATCCCCATCTGCAGGGTCATCTGCAGACTGGGCAATGTTGTGCCTATGGTTTCATGTGTTAGCTACAGTGCATCTCTCTGTGAAATGCAGACTGTAGTGTGAGGATTGCAGTCTGTAGATGTTGAAGGCCATGACAGTTACTGACTTCATATCCCTCATAGGACATATGTTGCAACAAACACCGTTACAATGGAAAATATACAAGGTTATCACAGCAACATGTCTATACTGGCCCTGTGTATGTGCTGTCAGCCACACCACTGTCAATGTTTGTACATATGTTTTGCATTAAGTGGTGCATATGTGCTGTACACCATAAATAGTGTCACCATATCTGATAACAAGCCAGTGATATATCAGATTGCTACACATGTCGTGTACAGTAGGGGTTATACTTCATGCCATAAGCTGGACATTCTGTGGATGTTTGTACAGTACTGAGGTCTGTGTAGTGATGGTGAATGTCGGCAGTGTGTGTATTGTTAATATGTACTTTAGCCTGTGTACACACTGTGGTAGATGTCATTGTCCTAGCTCCCCTTCTATCAGATGTTACATGCTGCCCCACTGTATGGTACCATTTTGTCGTACATGTTTGTAGGGCCATACACACACATGTCCCATACCACAGACAGCCATCAGACCAAACTGTGTAGCAGCCCAGTATATGTAGGGACATTCTGTGAATGGCACATATGAGGATGGTGTAGAACAGATAGTCCATATACTGTAATATTATGCTAGCGTACCATATGTGGCTGTGGCTGTGTTCACATTGGTTGTGGTTATGCACTGTCACACAGGTGTAACTTACCCTGTGCTGTGACATGGCTGTTGAGCCTGCTATATATGCAGACACATGTGCATTCCCCCATACGAGATGTAGGCCAGTGTTGATCCAGTCTGCCTGTAGCCTGCACAATGCATTGTTACATGCCTAACAGCTTAGTGTACTTACCCAGTGGGCTGTCATGTGCAGATACTTGCCGGATGTACTGCTGCGGGGCCTCCCTTAAATGTCATGTATGTCAGACAGAGCAGTTGGATGCTGTACAGATGTATGTCAATATCTAGTGGGTAGTATGTGTCCATGGCACCCCTGTACCAGCAGTCATTATGTGTCAGGCCAGACAGGAGTGTGTGAATCCAACACCTATGGTGCCAAATGTATACCAGTCGTTATGTGTTATAGCCATCTAGTGGCTGTCTACATCCATATTGTCAGACCTGGTACACATGTGGTGCACTAAGGGAATATGTGCATACCTCTGGACTGTACAGGGTGTGTCCGAAGTTCCATATATATAGTGGCCAATATCTCTGCTGCACTCCACAAGGGCATTACATGCTAGCAGCGGTACTTTACAATGATTTCCTTAAGATGTCTGTCAGTAGCCAATGGCAAACATGTTATAAGCGAATTTCAGCATCCACACACATCACGTCTGTGAAGACAATCCCAATGACAGTAGCAACAGTCTATTAATATACCTGCTATATATACCTGACATCCTTTTGCACTACGACATTGGGACTGTAGGGGCTGGGGTACGGCTACACTCCATGTCCAGGACATATGGTGGAAATATATGTACATATACCTATCCAGATAGCTATATATATATATATATATATATATATATATATATATATATATATATAAAATGACACATGTGTACTACATTGAATTATCACTGACATGCCAACCACCCACTATAAATCCCTACAGCATGTGGCCGTGGTCCCTTTACATTTCCTGTGTGATGGACATCCATCCTGTGTGTAGGCATCAGTGATACAGGCAGCAGGTAGCAATACCTCTTACAGGAGAACTTGCACACTCAGAGTGGACACGTATTTGTAGGAGGTTCAGGAACTACAGACAGATTGTGGGTGGAATGTGTAATGCTTTGCATAGTACTGGTGTTACAGGGTGTGTGTGTGTGTGTGTGTGTGTGTGTGTGTGTGTGTGTGTGTGTGTGTGTGTGTGTGTGTGTGTGTGTGTGTGTACATACTAGTGTACCTTGGAATGCAGTCTGTCTGCATAGCTCACAACTGTGGATTTAACCTCTTGCTGGGCAGAGTTATGCCTATCATGTGTTGTCCATCCACCACACAAGCCCTGTGTCAGATATGACACTGGCAGTGTGTGTGTTGCGTGCTACCAGTACATGGCTACATCCATGTCTATATCCAACTTCAATTCCCTGACTAAGGGTATGTTGCAGACTATCCTGTAACACCAGCACCTTGCTTAGTGTATGGCAACAGTGTTCCACATATATGCCTGTGTTCCAGCATCTGTCCCCCATCTACATACCAAGCTGTGCACATTTGTCATGCTGTTTGGGGTTGTTCTGTAGTGGGCTGTGAGTATATCACACTGCCATTGCTGCCATTAATACACTGCTGTTGTATCCCCTGCACATACACTGGGGCTGGGGCCATATATGTGTGGGCGTCATCTACACAACACATGTGTGCCCTTATACACTGCAGAGGCCAGTGTATGGTCTTGTATCATAGAGTCCAGGTGGGGAGCATCATAAATGACCTAGGCTGTTGCAAATGTGGGGGTATCAGGGGTGAGCTGCCACAAGGTATGTGGATGTACAGTACCGTATACTCCACCTATATTGCAATTACTTACATGACTTGGGGTACTGCAAGCCTACTGCCTCCTGCAATACAGACTATTCTGTGTGTTATGCCTTGTTATGCTCGGGGTACAACCCATATGATCAAAAAACGTCTTTACCTCCTAAGGAATTTGTACAGAGTGTAGATAGAGGCTGCTGAACTACACACCTGCAGTATATACTGTTGAGTGTGTGGTACCCTGTGGCCCAGTCTGTCAGCACTATTGTACATTCTGAAGGGTTTGGCTTGGACAACAGTTGTGAACCTTTTCAGACTACTGTATAAGTCTAACTGTTTCACAGTTGCAGTACGCTGTTTATATGGTTGTCAGTATTTGAACAGGTATATGATATGGCATATAGGACTGTTATGGTACACAATTAAAGGAGTCTCATTTCTGCAAACCTGTGTGCGGTATCTTTCCTATGACCTTTCTATGGGTATATGTTGCAGGCAATGATTGACATTAGTATGTTTAGCCCATACAGTGTCCAGTTGTTCAGGTGTTAACTGTAGGCATACTGGCTGTTCCATATTGTGTGCACCTCCTACATACATATCTTACTGTACATATATCTGCGTGCGTATGTGTAGTCACATGTATATATATATATGTATGTATATATGTATGTATATATATATATATATATATATATATATATATATATATATATATATATATATCTGTATCAGCATATATGTGTATATGTATCTGTATCCTGGGGACGTTGACGTGGACATAGGTGTATATCTGCATTTGCTATCTACTGATGCATGGCCAAATATACCTATATAGATATATTTATCTGCTAACAAATATATAGGTATATGATCATAGATAGCGATATATATATGTATGTAGAGTTAGTAAAACAACATATATATTTGAATACATTTGTATCTATACATATATGGATATGTTGTATCTGTTAAGGTTGCACTATAGTTACACACACAGACATCTAGATGTTGGTATACATTCTCTGCACTGTTGCATGACAGGACTGGCTGATATGTATGAAACATTGAATATCTGTGTATCTGTCATGGCTTAGTGGTACATTGGTTTATCTATGGTGTGCAGGGTCTTTGGTTTGAGCCTTGCCAGAGTTGTTTAATTTGTTGCTGGCCAGAACACAGCCTGTTGGACAGAGAGTGATTAAGGCACCGAAAAGCAGTTGTAAGCAGGTTTGTGTGTTCTGCCCAGCAACAAAATAAACAGGTCCTGCAAGGCTCATAACCAGGACCCTGCACATCATACATAAAGTGATTTACCACTAAGCCATGGCAGATATGCATAATCATGATGTTTCCACATATATATCATCCAGCCCAGGTATACAACACTACAGGGAATGTATTCCACCATGTAGATGTATTTGTTTGTGTATATATGTATATATATATATATATATATATATATATATATACATACATATATTCATCATTGAATGGATATAACATATATATATATGTAGATATAGGTATAGACATATATATATATATATATATATATATATATATATATATATATATAAGCCAATACATACATATATACATAGATACTCATACAGCCATCGATATATATATGTATATATCCACATGTCCACATGTAAACAGCACTAGGAATGCATATATAAGGCTCACCTTTCAAAGGGAAAAATCCATGTGTCCGGAAGCTGGTAGGCCTAAAGTATGTTCTCAACATTGCACAATCCTGCAATACATGCATAGCATGTGCAATGTGCGAATGTCAGTATGCATTCGCTCATTGCAGATTAGGCAATTTGGTTGCGGATGCCACTATAGTGGGGATGGGTAATAGGTGCCTATCCCCACTGTAGTGCACACTAGGAGTTTGTATACCACAGTAGGGGGGTTGTGGGGGCCCAGCCCCCAGAGGGGGGTGCAGGGAGTCATGTCCCCCGCCATTACGATATGTATTCCAACTTGCAGCTCGAGTGTTAGCAAAGGTGCCTTTAGAACTGCAGTTATCTTAACTGTGGTGCAGTAAGAAATGATGAGTTAGTCCTTTAGGTTTGCAGAAAGGGCGGTTTGAAGGGATGATTGTTCCCCCTGTCAAAGGTGAACACATATATATCAATATAGGCATATATGGACATACATCTGTAGATGGAAATAGGAAATAACCACAACATATATGTCTACATGCACCATTAATGGGTATGAGAGACCCAAACAACATACATCTGGCATGGATAGGTATTCCCGCCCCCCCAGCCAAATATGTCTGGCCTGCAATACAATACCAACCTTAGCAGATCCCATAAGCAGGACCCTACATGACAAGGGCAGTACATGTTAACAGTACTCCATCCCACCTGTAGGATATAAGGCTGGCATTACTAACATATCATGCAGTACAGTCAAGTGACATGTCATGCTTGGGGAACCCCCTGGGCAGGTGCAGTAAGTAGCTGAGATTCTTCATACAATCCAATAGCCCTACACCTGACAATGGTTTCACCAATGTTGGCAAGGACATCCACAAACCCACCATGTCAGCTGAGAACTACCACCCGGTAGCCTGATGACCATGGTCTGCAGGGACATGGAACATACCAACAATGAACCCATGGCCAGTGTCACTGGTTATCTCAACACATGGTACCCCGCCAATGTTGGACTTGTCAAAGGCAGAGAATACAACCTGAACCTGGTATACCTCCTTAGCCCAATCATGACAGGTTTAGATGAGGGTAAGGAGGTGCACAATGCCTATGTAGATCATAGCAGGCTTTTTATACCATCCCACTTGTAGGAATGTGTGTAGTTGTTACGGGATCTATCTCTGTTCACAAGATATGTTTCCACCAGGACTACTTGGCATATGCCAACATACCACAGGCACCATCCCATGGGCATACAGTCCTTCATAGGTCATAGATGTGTCAATGCCCTCCTCCACACTGTTGAGGTGTGCAGCACTACTGGAGTTGCTATAACTCACTGGGTGTGGCTGTTGTGGAAACGACTTGCCATAATTGCAGTTACTATTGCATCTATCCCCCCACATAGCTGTCTGTAATACTGTACAGTTTATGTAATCAGGTTGTTAGTTTTTGTCTACACCATTCACAGTAGTTGAGCATCTCACACCCTCCTAAGGGTAGGGCTATGCCATCGGCATTGGCACACACATGTTACTTAGGTGAGGATTGCAGTAGAGTGGGGGGAGGGACATACACCCTGCTGTTAACATGTTCATTGTCATCCACATTGCAGACTGCATATATAGCACTGTGTGGTTGTGCCTATTCTGTCTTGGTGGGATTACATGTGCAGCAGATGTGTTACCTGCCCGGGGACATACCTCCATGTGCACAGTCCTGTACCTGTACTGCATCCTAACCAAAGGCACTGTGTGTTGTACCCAGCCATGGCATGTGTACCACCCACTACACTTACTGGTGTCCACTGTAGAAGGCCTGCTGACACCACAACATGCATCAGCCATGTGGCACATGGACAAACACAACACAATCTGAACAGATACTGGTGACAACAATACAACATTGTTAATTAAAGCTATGATGCATCATGGCTGCACAGCTACACCTTCCAAGATATTAGCATTTCACTGTACTCCTGACAACATGCTACACACCATTCCATTGCTTCACTGTTGTACAGTCACTCTGTGCATCAGAACCATGTTAGCCTGTCCCTACATCAATGTTATGGATGTCAGGCAGTGGCACAGGTATCATCATATGCGCAGGCTGTGTTGTTGGTTTGCCAGAGGCCTAGGCTGATGTGTGTGTGAGGGGGCTGAGTATTGTTATGGGCCACTGGTGATGTCGTGTGTGCAGGTATGTGGTTGCCCTAGGTTCGTTGTTTATGTGTGTGTGTCTGCATGCACACAGTTCCTCCATGTGGCTGCCCTATACAGGGAATTGTGGGACATCTGCAGACTATACCTGGCAGGGTTTGCAGTTCACCGTCTCTGGCCACATACATGGGACCTGTGCCTGGCAGGGGTGCTACAGGCAGTATCAGGTACAGAGCCAGACCGAGTACTGTCCCCCGGGTTTGACAGACATCCACTGGATCCAGGTCTCTCCTGGGACTGGCCAGGACCACGTGCATGTGTTCTGCTATGACCGGTTGTGGACAGTCCCCCCCACAGTGCTGGGGCTGGTACTGCCACTATTGGAGCAGCTGAGAGTGTTTGGACGTCCACAGAGACCTCCAGCTGCTGTTGTTGCTGGCATACATACACGTGGCCGTCACAACTGTCCCGCCTGTCCTGAGGCATGGACATGACATTTTGGATGAGTTCCAATGTCTCACCCCACCATCTATCCATGACCTCGGTGTAATTACGGATGGCACCTGCTAGGTCATGGATGCTGTCAGTTACAGAGGTGTGATGAGCCCTCTGCACCCTTAGACCCTGCCTGGTGTATTGTTACATTCATGCCTGTGCCTCCATGACAGTCTGGAACATGCGTGTGGTTGAAATGGATGTTGCACGTTTGCCAGGTGCATGATGACCAGCAGTGCTCCTACGAGCACCCCTGCCCATCTGCCAGTGTGATACCCCACCAGTCATCTGGCTATGGCTGCTGTGTCCTGACACACATGCCATAGATACCACACTGTCCTGGCCCATGCCAACTGTAGGCTGTCCCTCAGCTAGGGCCAATGGTGTTGAGGTGTGTAGAGGCAGTGTGACTGTGTGAGTGGATGGTGTGGATACATGTGGGTTGTCAATTGGTGGCCAGGCTGCAGCCCCTGACGACTCTTCTGTGCCTCAACACACCTATCTTCATGGTCACTGTCTGTATCAGTGACATCAGATTCCCTGCAGGGGGGACCCAGCCCCACCTCGCCATCTGTCAGGGGAAAACAGAGAACAGACTGTAAGACCTGTACAACACCGCTAAACAGTACATACACACACAGACACACGCACACACACACAGACACACACACACACACACACACACACACACATGCACACGTGTGCAGACATGGCCACACACACAGACATACACACATGCAGTCAACATACATGGCAACCTATACACTACACCAGACAACACCTACAGACAGCTACCACAACCCCATAACACACACAATAGCAGGCAATGGTGCAGTACAGTATCACACACATAATACCTGTAATTACACACGTCAGCATGCAGGACATGTGGGGGTGAACAGCATGAAGTGCAACTGTAGTCAATCCCCGTTACCAACATTATACATGGCTGCGATGCATGGCTTCTGTTTGTAGGTGATGGCCCTCCCCCTGGAACCCACTGCACCCATGTCCACAGCATTGCTGTGCATCTGTTCAGCACCCTGGCATGTACTGTGTACCATACCTCATGGGTGTACACACCATTGCAGGATGTGTCTCTGTGTGTCAGGTGTGTGTCCGCTGCTGCTCACAGTCTTTGTGTGTTCTTGGATCACTTGTGGACACATGTATTTAGTGACTGCTTGATGTGTATATACATATGTCATCATCAGTGGTGCATGTATGGGTGGTAGATTACCATTAGACCAACCACAGAGACATTGTACTGTAACTATGGTGAGTGTAGAGACCATTATTGACCATGATTGGGCCCTGGCTGATGTTGCCTGTGGTACACATAGGTTCATAGGTGAGTACTGGTCTATTGGTCCTGGGGCCTACATAAGCCTAGCCACAGGGGTACCCTGAAATGCACCACCCACTAATGTTATTCCCCTGTGCCCCTGTCAGGCTGTGGCACACACATGCTACCCAGGGTGTATTCCCCATTCCCCATCCAATTGCCAAGTGTTTCTGTCAAGAGGGCCAATGAGTAGCATTGTCTGACATGTATGGGTAGTCTGTTCCAGAGTGTGGTGATTCCCCAGGACAGGGCCCTATCCCTCCAGTATGTTTTGTGTAATGTGTAGATTAGGTTTAGGTCCCTGGAGCGTGTGTTAGCAGAGGGAGTGGGATGTCATTATATGTAGCATGTTCAACTGCTCTGTGTATGACATAGCTGTGTATGTTGGGCAGATGTCAGCTGTGCCTGGGCAATGTGCACTGGAGTGTATCCACAGTTGTCTGAGATGGACTGTATATTGCTTGTGTTTGAGGCTGGTAATCCCATTAGTGAGGTGTGTGCTGTGTCAGTGCACATGTACAGCATGCATTATCGGTAGGTGTGTTAGATGTGTACATGACCTTCACCTTAGCTATGACATTCACAGTGAATTGCCAAGCATAACCTTAAACCATACTCACCGGCATCCAGCCGCTGCCTTGCTGGTATACCAGAGGTACCTACATTGACATGGGATAGAGTTGATGTCAGTGGTCACAGCTGTGGCATTGCTATAGGATGGCTGCAATATTACAGTACAACAACAGCTGAAGTCCACAGTACTACAGTTTATGTATTACTGCTTATCAGTACTACACAGCAACATACCCCACATCACACACATGCATGGTCTACCTGTACAGATGCATACACTACAGTAGTCTACTGATATTCCCTGGAATCTTACCAGCATGCTCAATGTGTGGTGTGTGAGTACCTCCATGACCGTATAGGTCTGGAGCTCTTGCGGGTGGGCAGGTGCTACCAGGCTGATGAGCAGCTCCTCCACTCTGGTGAGGGGTGGGTGGATGTTATGACCCCCCTGTTGCAAGGTGGTCACCCCGCACGGCAGCGGCACAACATCGTACTTGCCAGAGCAGGTCACTACAATGATGGCGGACCTGCTCATAAGTTTGGCTGTGCAACCCCACCTCATTCACCGTGCGGACCACATCAGTCCACATGGCTGTTCTCTCCTGCTGGTCCATGCTTGTCCATGGGAAGAGCAGCTGATAGTTGTGGATGATGCTGGTGATGATGATCTCTTCCTCAGTGGCACTGTATGCGGGCTTTCTCTGGTGTACCATACTCCCTGAAAGACATAATGATGGAAATATGTCTTAGCAACTCATATGTCAAGTTTACCATAATACAATACACATATCAGTCTCCCGCCACCATATCAGCTCCAACATAATGTTCATACTATGCTAGTGGTATGTGTCCGGTATGTGTACCATTGGGCCATTTATTGTATTGTACAACACTTTTTGCTATGTGGTTATAGACATGCTCCCTGTGGGGAAACTAGAGTTGCAGGGCTGTTATAGGGTATTTCACCTGCATGCCATTGTCACTGCCACTATGCTTCCACATATGCATGTGGTAGGCCTGCTATGTGATTGCTACACATCTGCCATTCTGTCGTATTGGGGATATCTATGCATGCTGTTGGACATCCTCTCTGTGTGTGGACATCAGTGTTACAGACAGCAGGTAGTAATACCTCTTACAGCAGAACCTGCAGACACAGGCCAATTCCACATTTGGGTAATGTTCTAGACCTTCAGACAGTGTGAGTAGTGTTGTTGTGTGCAATGTATCTTGCTGTTCTTACAGGGTTTCTGTGTACATGGTACTTTTTCATGGAATGTTGTCTGTCTGCATAGCTCTCAACTGTGGGCCTATCCATATGACACCAGGGGGATTGGCTGTTAGGTTTTGTCTGTGCACCACACAGGTATTGTCCCAAATATATCTGTGGCATTCTGTCTGTTGAGTGCTATCAGTACATGACTGTATCCATTTGTATTTCAAAGTTGTATCCCTGCATAAGGGTATGCTGCAACAAATCCTGTAACACCAGCAATTTCCAGGGTGTGTAACAGCAATAATGCAAATATGGCCCTATGTTCCTGCCTCTGTCCTCCACATATATGCCAGTCTTTTTCCTGCTGTGATACAGGAAGGGTTGTTAGGTAATGGCCTATCATTATTTACCACTAGCATTACTGCTATCATCCCAGTCATGTCATGGACTCCCACACCAACTGTTGGGCCATGTCCATATATATGGGGGCAACAGCTGGAGAACACATATGTGCCCTTGTACATTCCTGAGGTAAGTGTGTGGTACACAGTGTTTCTTGTCCTTGTACAGCCTTTTATGGGGGGTTCTATGCCATTTATCTAGGCTATGGCACCGTTTTAGTGATATAACTGTTAAGAGGAGGGTCATTCAGTGTAATAGTGAGATGTTAGGTTAAGCAATGTTATGTACATGATACTGTGACATTAACACAAGTGCTACTTTCCCCCTAGGGCTTGACTACAGGGTGTAATTGGAGGCTGCAGAACTACATCTGTAATTGTTGATTGTTACGTATCCTGAAGGCAAATCCTGCTCCTACTGTTGTACTAATTGAAGGCCTTGGCCTGGACAGCATAGTATGGTATATATACACATTGCTTGCATCTACTGTTTTGTGTGAGCCTTGCATTCATGACTGATTACATATTTCAAACCTTATGTGGTGTCAGTACTGGCATACATTATTGTATATTACAGGAATAAAGGTTATCTATGTATGCATACCTGTGTGTCGTGTCATGTCCTTTGAATTGTGGGTGGGTATATGTTTAATGTCAGTATTCTCATTTGTGGGAATAGTTGCCTCACTGCACATTGCACAGGTGCCAGTTGAAGGGCTTGTGGCTGAGGGATATACTTTGCACCCAGTACTTCCACACTACTTCTACATATGTATGGCTACTGATACCTTTTGTGTGTGTATATGTGTATGTACCTATATATATATATATATATATATATATATATATATATATATATATATATATATATATACATATACATACATACGTATGAACATATGTATGTATCTATATACAATTGCTGTTATATGATTATTTGTGAGTCATACATTAATATATATATCTACATATAGCTGTCTATCTGTCTACATTTACAGATATATATCTGTCCATATGTCCATGCATGTTCGGCTCATATTATGGCTTGTTCCTCATTCACTTGGCAATTGTCATGGATGATCGCAGCATTGAAGTCAATAACTAGTGGCAACACTTTTGTGTTTCAGACTTCATCTCCTTCTGAATATGTGTTCTAATACATATAACTGTGTAACTAGCAACATTGTAAGTATATCAGAGCATTAGTTGACATATATCCCTACAGTATGGCATATTTTGTCTGAACTTCTTGCATTAACAGGTTATGTGGCATGATAATAATACATTTCCTGTACTGTTGACTGATTGTGCTGCATGATATGTTTGTGAAAACTTCAGGTTATGTATATCTGCTATGGTTTAATGGTAAATCACTTCATGTATGGAGTGCAGGGTCCTGGGTTCGAGCCTTGGAAAGGCAGTTTATTTTGTTACTGAGCAAACAGGGGACATTGACTACAGAGTGACTGAGGCACTTTTAAGCAGTTGTAAGCAAGTTTGCATGGGTTTGCGTGGAGCTAAGCAATGCCTACACAGGTTAAGCAATTCAGCAGCTAACTGAGTATAAGAAACTGTAACCAGACTTTAGCAGTGCTTAACTCCGCACAAACCCACGCAAACCCGCTTACCACTGCTTAAAAGTGCGTACTGCCGCTTACCCTCGCGCTAATTCTTTTAAAAGAAAAGAAAAAGAGGTTGATACCAAAGTGGTGAAAAACAGGGCACAAAGAGGGAAAGACAGTAGGGAAGATAGCTAGGCATGTGCAGGAAGGGTATAGGAAAGGTCTACAGCTGCCCATTTCTTCTACAGCAACAGCTGTGCATATACACTATATTTGCAGGTACATTTGGACCCTTAAACCCCTGGGAGAGGGGTGAGGACAACATATATTCATTGTGATGCCAATTAGACCAGATTACATGTGTCTAGTGGAAACATGTGCGAAATGGACAGCTATGTATGGGGCGAGATTTTTTTGTTGGAACAGATTGCCCTTTTTTTTATTTTGTTCAGGTGAGAGTTGGATGTTGGGGAGGAGTAGTAGGTATATTTGGGGACGTAGGTTGGGTAGCTTAACAGACAAGACACACAAGATACATACAGGGCCGGTATATGACACATGTGGGGGGTAAACACCTTTGACGGAGAGGGGTGTTTGGAAGTTGCAAGCCCATGAGCCCCCAACTGGATACAGTGAGACTGAGGTCCCCACCAATGGGCAGTCACCACTGCACCTTCACGGCCCCAAAGGTGGCTATGTTGGGGGCTGTGTAGGAGGGGCAGGCTCACCCTCTAATAGCACCACTTGGCCCTCAAGCTGGTGTAGCTGCTTTCGATACTCCAGATCGAGCTCCTTATGCACCACAGCCCAGACCTGTTGGCGCCCGCTCCAAGGGGGCGAGCCCCATCCCCTGCAGCGGTTCCACTCGAGGGTGGCGCAGGGCCCACGGAGGAGGAGGTCCCAGGCTGGGTCCCAGATGTGTTGGTGCCCAGTGCCATGGCCAGCTGAGGTGGGACAAGTCAGTCCGCTGGGACCAGCCTTCCCATATGAGCTGTGTTGTCACAGGTTTATGATAGATATGGGTTAGTAACAGTCAACAGCATTTAAAATTAGTTATAACAGCATGCACAGGTATTCCCATTAACCCGACACAGTACAATTAACACAGTTGCAGAGCAAGAAGATCACATGCATACATGGAATAACAGTGGCCATTACAGGAGCATGCAGGTTTCATTGATGGCAACAGGCCACCAATATGGGTGTATTTTCACATGGCACAATGCACAGAAACAAATGTGAATATTTATAAACCATTAGGACATATGTCCCAACAAAAGGTTGAGTGTACACATACCATTTGAGGTGTGTCATTGGTAGGGGTGAGAGAGAGAATTCAATTAAGAACTAATATATCCTTGTAGTTTTCACAACATTCTTAATCACTGCAGTGGTCTTTCCCTTACATGTATTATTACACTACACAATGGCCTTATATTGTACACTGGTATGTTTACAGATTATTATATACGTGACCTGTGTCTTACATACAGGCATGACAGGCTGCAGGCGTTAATGCAACATATGTTGAGAATTGCTGTCATACACTTTGGGTGAGGTGCTAGAATGACAGGTTTGTTTCCATATACAATCTCTGACTATGTACGCATTTGAATATCAGTTATATGTGATTGACAGCTGCCTACAATTCTTGGAACATCACACTGGATTTTCAGGGGAACAGGGTACCAAGCTGGTGATAAGGGCCATTTATCTGGACATGCTGGACAGATTGGAACAGTTGTGGGGTATAAATATGCATACAACATTCAATTTGAACATTCTAGCAAATTCTGTACAGTTGTTGGGTGTAATTATGCATACAGCTTTCTATCTGAACATTGTATCAAAATCTCTACAGTTGTGGGGTATGATTATGCATACAACTTAGTAGCACTCCCAGGATTCAAACCCCTGCTGTGTGTGACAAAATATTATAGCTAACATCACAGTACACTGCACTATCAGGGAATTGATGTACAGCTTTTGACTGTTTTCTAAGTCTCCCTAACTTGCACAATATAACTGACCTCTTGGCACTTCCAACATTGTTATGCAGGACTTCATGCCCATTTTATCTGCATACCACGGTGTAGGTGACACTGCTTAAGATACAACAGTACTATTTATAGTATGGAACAGATCGCCAACATATGAGAGAAGAGTAAACAGAAGCACTCCAGGGGTTATACCTTTATTCACAGACTATTACACATTTATTTCTACTGGTACAACACTTTCTAAGGCTCTTATATTTATTTGTTATGACAGTACATGCAGACTTATTACTAACCTGCCTCGTGATGCAGCCTTTGCAGCCTAGCATCATGGGCTTGCTGGTTCGCAGCCTGCTCATCTGCAGCTGTCAGAGAAATGCAGTGATATTTAGCCATACCTATCCATAGTATACACAAGCTAGGCAATTATTTACTACTTAGTAGAATGAGTACTTACTCAGTCCTGGGGCACTGGGCATCTGCCGAGACTCCTGGATCCACTGTTCCAGTACATCCCCCCTCTGCCGCTTCAGGTCAGCATGGTGGTGCCTGCCCTGCTCACCTGTCCGGGGGATACCTATGGCACTGGTGAGGTCATGGGAAAGACTGTCCCAGGCCTCCGTTTTTTACTGCAAGCCCTGGTACTGGCCCTGCAGTAGTCTCTGATCATGGTGTTTTACCAGGAGCCATACCATGATATCTGACTCCTGGATGCCCCTGTGTTGCGCTCTAAATCAAGTGCCTTCACCCACACCAGCCATTCTGCTTGCAGTAGGAAGCTACAACCAGTTATGAGAAGTATTCCCACCTGTGGGGTTTAAATACGGCCATTTTTCTGCACTTTCCCATAATTGGCCGGTTTTGAAAAGGCAAAGCTATGGGCACACCTGCTTACATAAGGTTGGCACTGCTTAAAGAGGTATACCACTAGGCAGATTGAATTGGCTCCGCTACACATTGCTTACACTTACTAACTTGAGCTATGCTGCGATTAGCATTGCTTAATAGTTAATTAGCACTATATTTGCCATTTGGCAATGATTTATTCTTCATACAGGTTATATATGTGTCTGGTATCCTTGATTCATGTGTAAATACACTGTATGGGGACCTGGGGGCTTCTACACTTTATTACAATAACACCTCAAATTTATGCTTACTGCAGTACTCCAGTTCACATATTTATGTTCTGTGGCAGGTTATCCAACATCACACTGTACATAGATTCAGTTCACATGTTTGGTTTGACTTTCCTGTGGTGAGGATTAATTATTCATATCTATTGCTATGATGGCCTGGTGGTTAACTACTGTGACTATAGTGTACAGGGTCCTGAGTTTGAGCCTTGCAGAAGCAGTTTTTTTTTTGCTGGGGAGAACATGGGCTGTTGGATCCAGAGTGATTAAGGCACTTTAAAGCAGTTGTAAGCAGGTTTGCATGGGTTTGCATGACAGTAAGCACTGCTAACCTCCGGTTACAGTTTCTTACACTCAGTTAGCTTCTACTTTGCTTAATCTGTGTAGGCATGCTTACCCCCATGCAAATGCACTTAAACACACTTACTAGTGCTTATATATGCATACTACTGCTTATTTGTGTTTAAACATGCTTACTAGTGCCTTATTCATTATGACACTGACACTTCACATGTGCATTTAATGCAGTACTCCAGTTCACATTTAAATGTTATTATGTTATACAGCAATAAGATGTAAAAATATGTTCATATACAGATTTCACATGGAAAATGATTTGTGCTGCAGTGGGACTCAAACCGGGAGTGCCTGTTCGTTAGGTGGATGCTCTAACCACTACACTATTGCTGTGCTGCTTCATTTGCATATATATTTCTTGTTATCCTCTTCAGCCTTTTCAGCTGCTTTAACCGTAGCTAAGCGATGGACGAACCCGCGCACCTATGGTTAGCTGTACTCAGGGTTTTAAAAAAATAAATAAAAGGGTTTCTTCATTTTATTTGACTGTACTGTTGCTGTTGAACACATGGGGACTATTGGTGGGGATATGCGGACACTTATGAGCAGTCTCGCTCATTTATTTACACATTCTTCTGTTCTGCTTTGCAGGGGCATGTTTATTCTGAGAGCTCTGCTCTCAGACACACCCCCTGCACTCATCCACGCTCCATGTAGCATTAGAAGTTCAGGCAGCGCTCTTTCATTAATATGTATGGCACACTGCAGTCCTCCTCTTAAACTGACACTTCCATGCAGGACTAGATTAGTCCTGCATGGAAGATTAGTAAATCCGGGGGTTGGTATTTTTACATGCATATCTAGGCTTATGTCCTATAATGGCACTCATCATTAGCTGTTAAAATCCCCTAGTTTTTAACTATAACAACATGTATCTTTTTATTATTGTTAGAGTAAGGGATGGTAACCCTAACATTTTGGGAATGATGGTCCCTGGGTCTATCAGCAGATATTGTATTATTAACCCACCCCTTAAAAAATGTTTTCCCATTGTTAGATCTATCAATTGCCTCAATATCCCTTAAACTGATAGTTTCTTTCTTTTGTATCTTCTCAGAGAAAAGTCCATCTCCAATTCCTTGAGTGCCTTTTCACATTTGTCATCTGAGGTGGTCAGTCTGGAGACCCTAAGTCCCTGACCCTGTACAATATTTTTATACACATGGGTGGGATGCATGCTGTCACAGTGTAATAAATTGTTTTTCCTGCAAGTTTTTCTAAACATTCCAGTCTCCACTGCCTCACCTTCTTTCCAAATGCTCACATCTAAAAATTCAATCTTATCATAAGAACAGTGGGCAACAAATTCTAAAAAGTCTGCCATAGCATTAATATATGCCAAAAATACTTCAAAAGCATTCATTGGTCCATCCCATACCAAAAACACATCATCCATGGATCTTTTGTAGTCTGGGATGTATTTTGCATACTCAGTGTTGTATGCTCAACCTCCCATTGTGCCATTACCAAATTTGCGTACGAATTTGCACAAGGGGTACCCTTTTACTTGTAAAAAATATCTATCCTCAAAAAAGAACACGTTATTATTCAATATCAAATCCAACAGGAGAGTATATCTCAATATGTTGTCATTTCCTTTACTGGTTAAAAACAATCTAATAAAATCTCAACCAATCTCATTAGGGATAGCTGTAAACAAAAACTTGTAAAAATATAGCTGCAACAAACAATCCAGATAGTATCCTTCTCTTCAGACAGTTCTGTTTTCAGTTCAGTAAAGAATTACGAGTCGCCCAGTTGTAAGATTGTAATAGTGATTTAATAAAAATTCCAGCCAAGTAAAAGCAAGTTAAATTAAGTGCTTTTCGTCTTCCAAATGCAAAGACTTCTTCAGATAAACTAAACTTTTCTACTACCCCATTATAAGTACCCTCCTACTAAGTCACATGATACATACAACACAATCTATTCACTGTTTGGAATTCATTAAGTGTTATATAGTCAATTAACCAACGAGTGTTATACAGCGTTTACAAATAAAGTAGATCGCTATACTTGCATACACAGAACAAGATGTATATGTATACATAAATGAGAGACATTTTTGATTGCTTATATCTCGCATATTTTATATTCATATATACTTGCATTAAGTGCATCTATTTAAGTATACAGCGTTTATAAATAAAGTAGATCGCTATACTTGCATACACAGTTTTTATTAAATCGCTATTACAATCTTACAACTGGGCGACTCGTAATTCTTTACTGAACTGAAAATAGAACTGTCTGAAGAGAAGGATACTATCTGGATTGTTTGTTGCAGCTATATTTTTACAAGTTTGAGTTTGTGATTTGCTTCTTGGCGTGTCTAGCTGTAAACAAAATTTTCACATCAAGGGTAACAAACAAAACTGTAAATTTATAACTTTCTGAGTGTACATATAATGACAGACTTTCCAGAAAATGTTGCGTATCTCTAACAACAGTTTATGTCTTATCAACAATTCCCTGAGGTGTTTCTCAACATAAATAGAAAGGGCTTCAGTTAACCTCCCCATACTAGAAACTATCGGTCTAAGTGGAGGCTCAATGATATCTTTGTGTACCTTAGGGAGGCCCCTGATAGTGACAATGCATGGAGTCTCCACTAAAAAATATTTATATAAATCAACCACTGATAACATTGCTCATCAACAAATCATAAAGATCGCTATGAACATTCTGTCTTAACTTATTAAGTTGTTCATTAGTTAAAAGTTGATAAGTAGAAGCATCATTCTGAACACTATATATATATATATATATATATATATATATATATATATATATATATATATATATATATATATATATATATATATATATATATATATATATATATATATATATATATATATATTTACTTCACATGACAGAAAACTCAAGTTTTGGTTGTAGTGAAAAATGACTGATTTTACAATGATCCACGCACCAAGGTGTGGCAGGAGAAGGAAAAAGTAAAGCTGATAAAATTCACAGAACAGCAGCAGTCCTTAACATCTATGAACCTCATGAGATGAGCAGCTAAAAGAGTGAGAAGTTTGAACTTCAGATGACTTACACCAAGTAAGGAATTTTCATTTTCATAAATGAATGTGTCTAAGGAGACCTCAAACAGGTGAACTGGGAATAGCAGTAGACTTAATTAGACTCTTGGAAAGACAAAGTCTTTTCATGTATGTATAGTAATAGGTATACATGATTTTCAAGTCATCTTTACAAAGTGGAGGTGAAAAAAGAAGGAAAAAGAAATAAACATTTATTTGTTTAACACTTGTTTGCCAGGAAAGTCCAACTTGGAATAAAGCCAATTTTCAGCAGAGGCCTGGCGCATGTCTTTGTAACGTGGGAAGAAACTGGAGCACCCAGAGGAAACCTACATGAATGCAGGCAGGACAGGCAGACTCCACACAGAAGGCACCCCAGACATGAATCGAACTGGGGAACCCCTTGCTGTGAGGTGACAATGCTACTGCTGCACTACTGCGCTCTACATATCTCTAGATCCTTGTGTGACACAGATACACACTGAGCTCAAGAAAAGCTTCCTTGATCTCTGAGTAAAGCAAAAGACAAACTAAGGGTTAACCTATGAGATAATACAGATGGAAGCTTGAAAGTTGGCACCATTCCAGATTCCCATCGATACTGAGCTTTACATCAGACGAATCAGCAGTAGCCAGGAAAAATGAAAAGGCTATAATAAGATGGTTTGTTATTTTTGTCACTTCTTTGACTAAAGTTAAGATCTGACCAGGTAAACAAAGGCAAGCTGTTGCACAGCAAAAAAGTACACAGTTATATTTTCTTTTTATGTTTACAATAATGGCCAAGTATAAAATTAAGTTTATGATAATTAAAAGATTCCAGGTTTGATTCTTGGCTAACCAGCAATTGCTAATCTAACACATAGAGAATGGGGTATATTATGTTTCATAGTAACTTTCAAATGACAACATATTTCAAAGTTAATATTTCAAAAAATACAGACAATGTTTATAGTATCTATTTGACAGTTCACAAGGAACAAGTTAATATGGGTGTAAAAGGGCCGTTCAAAATTAGAGAATTTATGGGTAACTGTATGCCAATGTTTTATGAAGGGTGGTAACCAATCTATATTGGAAATTCATGGAATATTTTCAAATGAATGAAAGCATTATCATTTGTGCTTAGCATACTCTTAGTACATCCATATTATTTTAAATGCAAGCTTATATGTAGATTTTTACAAGAGAAATTTCTAGTTGCTAGTTAAAAGACACAAGGAGGACGTTAGTGATGATTGGTTGTCAAGGTACAGAACAAAGAGGGTTAAACTGGAGGAAGTTAAGTCATCCAACCACAAATTAATAACACTGGAAATGGATGTATAGCTAAGCATGCTTATCACAAAATAGATTAGGTCTAGTTACATGTAAAGTTATTGTTTCAGTATCATTAAGGGAGTCTGAGGCAAGAAGTAGTAGGAATACTTGAAAATTTAATACAATGTATCAAAAACAGTTACTGAATGATTGACATGTTTATGCTTCTGCATCCAAAGGGATGATTATCTGGTAAATATGGGGCATCTTTTCTGATTATGGTTTTATTTTACAGTGATACTGACTTACGCATTGCATAACTTACAATCTTCTCGTGGGAAAAGTATTCAGTGGTATTATAACCTACTGGAAATAGAGAGCAGAAAAAGCTAATGAGAATTCTACTTACAGGGACCATAGCTATTTTGAATGCTCAATATGTTTTTTTTTTTACTTTGGATAAAAAAAAATAAACATGCAAAGATGGGACATTATACCAGACAATGTATGTGATTTAAGATATATGTTAAAGAAGATTCATAGTTGATATTATTTAAGCATTAGCTTGAAGAGTAAAGTGACACACTTATCAGAGCAAGTTATGTGAGCAAGTAGAAAAAGTTATTTAATGGTACCCATGATATAACAAATCAGACTTCATTTGCTATAATATGTAATGCTTTACAAAATGAAGTATATATTAATATTAATAAGTTATTATTTTGGATTTTATTTAATGACCATGTGACATGGGAAATAGGAGAATAGCTGACAGGGTATTACAGATTTTGCCTCAAAAGGTTATGTCCAGCAAAATACAATACAGTGGCGAAAATAAATATGCTTGTGACATTTTTATGTAATTTTAACATGTCAGAGCTATGATTTTTAGCACTTAGTAATGGCAACATATAAACATGGAATTAGCTAATAATGGATATACACTTGACAGACAAGGAAATAGAAAGGGTTATTTGTGAAATATGACATTTTAAAACAAATAAAT